>NW_028270170.1:48359668-48382911 GCF_037043375.1 Chiloscyllium plagiosum | reverse complement strand
ACTCACTATCCCCCCTCCCCACTCCCTCCCATTTCCCACTCACTATCCCCCTCCCCACTCCCTCCCATTTCTCACTCACTACCCCCCTCCCCACTCCCTTCCATTTCCCACTCACTATCCCCCCTTCCCAATCCCTCCCATTTCCACTCACTATCCCCCTCCCCACTCCCTCCAATTTCCCACTCACTATCCCCCTCCCCACTCCCTCCCATTTCCCACTCACTATCCCCCTCCCTACTCCCTCCCATTTCCCACTCACTATCCCCCCTCCCCACTCCCTCCCATTTCCCACTCACTATCCCCCCTCTCCACTCCCTCCCATTTCCCACTCACTATCCCCCCTCCCCACTCCCTCCCATTTCCCACTCACTATCCCCCCGTCCACTCCCTCCCATTTCCCACTCACTATCCCCCTCCCCACTCCCTCCCATTTCCCACTCACTATCCCCCTCCCCACTCCCTCCCATTTCCCAGTCACTATCCCCCTCCCCACTCCCTCCCATTTCCCACTCACCATCTCCCCTCCCCACTCCCTTCCATTTCCCACTCACTATCCCCCTCCCTACTCCCTCCTATTTCCCACTCACTATCCCCCCTCCCCACTCCCTCCCATTTCCCACTCACTATCCCCCCTCCCCACTCCCTCCCATTTCCCACTCACTATCCCCCCGTCCACTCCCTCCCATTTCCCACTCACTATCCCCCTCCCTACTCCCTCCCATTTCCCACTCACTATCCCCCTCCCCACTCCCTCCCATTTCCCACTCACTATTCTCCCGTCCACTCCCTCCCATTTCCCACTCACTATCCCCCTCCCCACTCCCTCCCATTTCCCACTCACTATCCAGAACAGTGAGATTAGACAGTGATTAACATGGGGAGGGGGGGATAATGTGAAGTTGTTGGAGCTGCGCCAGTCCCGTGCAGTGCAGTCCGTTACTCACCATAGAATTCCCTGCCCTTCTAACCACTGTATTTCTGAGGCTGGTCCAGTCCAGTCTGTGATTGATGGTTGTTGAGGAGCTAGCAATGGGAATGTCCCGAGTGTCTTGTCGGAAACAATCATTACCTGGCACTTGTGTTACTCACATGAATGATAGTTGCCACTCAATCAGCTTAAACCTGAAAATGCTTCATTATCTGAGGAGATCTGGATGATGCTGAACATTGTGCAGTTGTCAGCAAATATCCTCTCTTCTGATCTCACGCTGGGGGGTGAGTTGCTTTATTCTACCCTTTAGGATAATCTTGCTGTGAACATGCTCTCTGGTTTTCCTGGGCTGGTCTGTACGTACTCTGTTTGAGGCTGCTGGTTCCTTATCCTAGGGTAAGGCTCTCTCACTCCTTGCTCATGTTTGCCCTAAGGACCCTGGGGTCTCTTGTCAATATTGATGCCATGCAATGCAACTCTCACCATATTGTACACCTCTGTAGTGCTTCTCGTGGTGACACAGAACACCTTGGTGACCTTACCTGCTATCCTCTGGTTTTACCAGAACGTGGTACTGGGTAGGACTTGTTTCAGGGGGCTGGTTGCCACTATTCTTCCTTTCCTTTGTCTTGGGTCTATTTAGTGATTATTGATTCATCACCAGACAGTATCTACAGATGAGACCTGCTTCTTGGAGAGCAAGATGGTTTCTTGCATAATAGCAGGAAATATCACAAGAAAGAAGTAATTACTAGAACATTGGAGCTAGTCCAGATATAGCTGAAAGTGAGTGTAGAACTCCTTGTGTTCACCCACAGACTGTGTGAGACCTCGGTGGAATGGGTGAAGTCAATGTACACCATGAACATTAATCTCTTCAGAACAATTACCTTCTTCATGGCACGGTGGCTCAGTGGTTAGCACCGCTGCCTCACATCGCCAGGGACCTGGGTTCGATTCCAGCCCCAGGCGACTGTGTGGAGCTTGCGTGTTCTCCCCTGTGTCTGTATGGGTTTCCTCCCTCAATCCAATGATGTGCAGGTTAGGGTGGATTGACCATGGCAAATTGCCCCATAGTGTTCAGGGATGCCCAGGCCAGGTGAGTTAGGGGATTGGGCCTGGGCAGGATGTTCTTCTGAGGTTTGGTGTGGACTCAATCGGCTGAATGGCCTGCTTCCACACAGTCGGGATTCTATGAGTGCATGCCCTTCCTCCATTCTCTAACCCCTCTCCCTCCCTGAATGTTCCAGTGTGACCAGATCCCTGCTCCTGAAAAAGCTGCTCTGGATAATTATTCCATCAGTTTGTGCAGTCACTGTCTCCACACCCAATCACTGCCAACAGCCATGATGCACAGTGAGGTTATTCAACCATGGGGTGCATCATGGTCGAACCTGACATTTTCCTCACTGGATGTCCAAATGCACAGGGGCTGCTAGTGGGTGAGGAACATTGCCAGTGGGTGAGAATCACTGCCAGTGGGTGAGGAGCTCTGCCAGTGGGTGAGAATCACTGCCAGAGGGTGAGGAGCAGTGCCAGTGGGTGGGGGGCACTGCCAGTGGGTGGGGAGCATTGCCAGTGGGTGAGGAGCATTGCCAGTGGGTGGGGAGCATTGCCAGTGGGTGAGGAGCACTGTCAGAGGGTGAGAATCACTGCCAGTGGGTGAGGAGCATTGTCAGTGGGTGGGGAGCTCTGCCAGTGGGTGGGGAGCACTGCCAGTGGGGGAGGAGCACTGCCAGTGGATGGGGAGCATTGCCAGTGGGTGAGGAGCACTGCCAGTGGATGGGGAGCATTGCCAGTGGATGGGGAGCATTGCCAGTGGGTGAGGAGCATTGTCAGTGGGTGGGGGGCACTGCCAGTGGATGGGGAGCATTGCCAGTGGGTGAGGAGCACTGTCAGAGGGTGAGAATCACTGCCAGTGGGTGAGGAGCATTGTCAGTGGATGGGGAGCTCTGCCAGTGGGTGGGGAGCACTGCCAGTGGGTGAGGAGCACTGCCAGTGGGTGGGGAGCACTGCCAGTGGGTGAGGAGCACTGCCAGTGGGTGAGGAGCACTGCCAGTGGGTGGGGAGCACTGCCAGTGGGTGAGGAGCACTGCCAGTGGGTGGGGAGCACTGCCAGTGGATGGGGAGCATTGCCAGTGGGTGAGGAGCACTGCCAGTGGGTGGGGAGCACTGCCAGTGAGTGGGGAGCACTGCCAGTGGGTGAGGAGCACTGCCAGTGCAGTGAAGGTCATTGCCGGTTGGTTGAGGGTCAGACATAATCTTAATGCAGAGAGAAAGCTGCTTATGTTGAAACAGCTGAGCACCCCTAACCTCAGTGACAGATTTTATTCCTCACTCTAATCTTTCACAATTAAAGCATATTCTGTTTGAAGGCAGAAAGCCAGTTCAGGATCTTTCTGAGCGTGAGCAATCTGCTCTAACTGTCAGCCTCAATCAACTAGCTGTTTACTCAAAACTGTCCTGAGATAGTTCAGCCCAATCCTGACTCCCCATGGAATCTGTGAGGGATAGTAACCGTCACTGCACTGACAAGCTTTCTCTCTCTCACTCACTCATTCTTCCCTCTTCATTCAGGTTTGGATCATTCTTCGCTCTTCATTGTTCTCGGGCCAGTGTTCCGATCTGGCTACACAATCATATGCTTTTTCTTTGAGGTTAAAACACCAACATTTTGAGTTAACCACAGATGGTGGGTCTATTCCTTGGAGATTTTAATCCTCTTCAGGATGTATCTGTTCAATGTAATCCGAAATACCTGTTGAAGCATCTGTCTGTTGCAGATCCTGTGCAGAGCAGATCTATACCCACAGGCCTCCTCATAATCGCTTTTTTAAAATAACCCACCACAAATCACTTAAATGATTGACTCTCCTCATATCTTAGCAACAGTGTCTGAGTAGCTAATGTAAGGTGTGCCTAATTGCAATCAACTAGATCTTGTGAAGACAACAGTCTTTTCTTGTTAATAGGTGATTCTCTACCATGTTAAAACAAATAGACCCTTAGACCCAGTCAAATAAAGATGATTGGTAGCACAAAAGAACACACTGTCACCCCATTGGCAGGATTAGTGGTCTTCAGGCTGTGGTAAATACTTTTGAATCAAGCTGCTCACAAATCTTATCACACATCTCTCCAATAGATGGGTCTTGAACGTGGGGCTCCCAACTCAGGTAGGGACCCTGAAACTGAGCCACAAGACCCCTCTCAGGTTTTTGCGTAGGGAGGTAAGTGCGGTGATTGTAACAAGGTTTGCCAGGGCACCTCATAGTATAGGGGTTCCCTGATTGGGGCTGTTAACCTGGCTCAATCAGGGAGCCCTGGCTGACAGAGATAAACAGGAGTGTCAGAGGTTCTGCTCACTCTGAGAGCTGCCTCTGAGGGAGCTGGGTCAGTGGTGAAGGACTCTCCATTTTGTGTTAGGGAGGTGACTGACTCTGTGCTGTCTGGGCTACAATCCATGTGTTGCTGCTGTCGGGTTTCTACGAAGGAGCAGAGTTTTATTTTTTCTCTTCCCTCTTGTTCCTGGTAGACTTCTTTGATTTTCTTTATTGTTTGTTGTGGTTATTTTTTCTGGGTTTCTTTCTGTTTATTATCTTTAGTTTGAGCTGTGCTCGGCTGCACAGGCAGCGACTACCATCACCTGCACTGCTGCCTGGGCCTGCTCCTTCCACTGCAGCCTGGGCCTTGCCTACACCTCAGCACTGCTGCTGCCTGGGGCCTACCTCCACTGCTGCTGCCTGGGGCCCTACCTACACCTGGGCCAGCTGTTGCTGCTGTTGCTTGGGACTACATTGACTTGCCTCCACTGCTGCTGCTTGGGCCCACCAACACCCAGGACTGTTGCTGTCACTGCCCCAGCTTCCCAGTGTTGTGACTGCCATTACCAGAGGCTCACGCAGAGGAAGAATACCTGGGATCACCCAGCAGCATAAAGCGGCGAGCTCTAAACTATCAGGCCCAGCTGCTGCCTTAGGCTCGGCTGCTCCAACCCCAGCTGCAACCCCGACCCCCTTCAGGCTCCTGACTAAATGCCTGGGGGTCAAGGCCTATCCCCACCTCAACATGACCATCGAGGCCTGCAGTAAGGCCATGGCTAGTGTGATCGGCCCACTGACCATCGTCGCTGCGGCCAGGATGTTCGGGAAGGCTGTATTCTTCCTAAAGACCGAGCAGGCAGTCCACCTGGCCATGGAGAGGGAGCTCACTGTGGGCAGGACACATCTGCCCATCGACCCACTGGAGGTCACAGCCCAGAGGGTTGTGATTTCCAATGTCCTGCCCTTCATCGCCAGTGAGCTCCTTCTCCCCCATCTTCAAATTCTGGGGGAGATCCGGTCGGGTGTCCAACCGCTCCTGCTCGGTCTGAAGGACCCTGCCCTCTGGCACATTTACTCCTTCGATGCCAGGTGTTCATTTGTCTGGCCCGGGAGGAGGTCACTGAGGGCTCTTTAAAAAAAAAGGGAAAACAAACAGGAGCGTGTGTCGGAGGTTCTGTTCATTCTGAGGGAGCCGGATCCGTGTAACTGTCTCTCCACCTGTTAAAAAAGGGGGACTTGGTGATGGGATGCCGGCCTCTGTGGAGTTATTTCAATGAGGGTCTGAAAGAGTTAATGCTGAGGGGAGCATTAAACACAATGATGTCATATGCAGACTTGGGCAAGAGAACAGTTTTGAAATTTGAAGCAGTAAGGATCTAACATGGAGGTCTCCCTCATGGTGTCAGTGACAGCATCTGTCAAACTAATGTAACTTGTAGGATCCCTACAGTGTGGATAGAGACCATTCAGTCCATGGAGTCCCCAAAGTGCATCATGCAAGCCCTGTAACCCTGCATTCCCCATGGCCAATCCACCCTAACATGCACATCGTTGGTCTGTGGGAGGAAACCCACACAGACACGGGGAGAATGTGCAAACTCCACACAGTCACCCGAGGCTGGAATCGAACCCGGGTCCCTGGTGCTGTGAGGCAGCGGTGCTAACCACTGAGCCACCGTGCCCGAGCTGATAGCGTGTGATAAACTACTCCTTGTTTAATACAGCAGCCTCTCCTCATTAGGCCACCAGGTGGTTTTGCTGCAGGTTGTCAGGGAAGAGGATGGCAGCAATCCACCAGATGGGGGGGGGGGGGGATTCACCAGAGCACCTGGTGCCGGCCAGGCGACTAGACAGCAAAAAGGTGAAGGTTATAAGGACCATCAGACAAAGCTTTAAGAGAGCAGCTCATGCACGGCACGGTGGCACAGTGGTTAGCACTGCTGCCTCACAGCGCCAGAGACCCGGGTTCAATTCCCACCTCAGGCAACTGACTGTGTGGAGTTTGCACGTTCTCCCCGTGTCTGTGTGGGTTTCCTCCGGGTGCTCCGGTTTCCTCCCACAGTCCAAAGATGTGCGGGTTAGGTGAATTGGCCGTGCTAAATTGCCCGCAGTGTTAGGTTAAAGGGATAAATGTAGGGGTATGGGTGGGTTGCGCTTCGGCGGGTCAGTGTGGACTTGTTGGGACGAAGGGCCTGTTTCCACACTGTAAGTAATTTCAGTAAGGCGCTTGATAAGGTTCCCCACAGTAAGCTATTGTAGAAAATACGGAGGCATGGGATTGAGGGTGATTTAGTGGTTTGGATCAGAAACTGGCTAGCTGAAAGAAGACAGGGTGGTGGTTGATGGGAAATGTTCATCCTGGAGTTCAGTTACTTGAAGTGTACCACAAGGATCTGTTTTGGGGCCACTGCTTTTTGTCATTTTTATAAATGACCTGGATGAGAGTGTAGAAGGATAGGTTAGTAAGTTTGCAGATGACAATAAGGTCAGTGGAGTTGTGGATAGTGCGGAAGGATGTTGCAGGTTACAGAGGGACATAGATAAGCTGCAGAGCTGGGCTGAGAGGTGGCAAATGGAGTTTAATGCGGAAAAGAGTGAGGTGATTCACTTTGGAAGGAGTAACAGGAATACACAGTACTGGGCTAATGGTAGTGTGGATGAGCAGAGAGATCTCCATGTCCATGTGCATAGATCCCTGAAAGTTGCCCCCCAGGTTAACAGGGTTGTAAAGAAGGCATACGGTGTGTTGGCTTTTTTGGTAGACGGATTGAGTTTTGGAGGTCATCTTGTAGCTGTACAAAATCTGATGCAGCTGCACTTGCAGTAGTGCATACAGTTCTGGTAGCCGCATTATAGGAAGGATGTGGAAGGTTTGGAAAGGGTTCAGAGGAGATTTAGCAAGATGTTGCCTGAAAGGGAGGGAAGGTCTTACGAGAAAAGGCTGAGGGACTTGAGGCTGTATTCGTTAGTGAGAAAAAGGTTAAAAAGTGACTTCATAGAGACATACAGGATGATCAGAGACAGTGTGATCAGTGGACTGTGGGAGCCTTTTTCCTTGGATGGTGATGGTTAGCATGAGGGGACATAGCTTTAAATTGAGGGGTGATAGATATAGGACAGATGTCAGAGGTAGTGTCTTTGTTCAGAGAGTAGTAGGGGCATGGAATGCCCTGTCTGCAACAGTAGTAGACTCGCTAACTTTAATGGCATTTAAATGTCACTGGGCAAACGTATGGATAAAAATGGAATAGTGTTGGTTAGATGGGCTTCAGACTGGTTTCACAGGTTGGCGCAAAATCGAGGGCCGAAGGACCTGTACTGTGCTGTTATGTGTTCTATATTCTGCCTTAAAAATATTTTAAGATTCTGCATCCAGTGTCTTTTCGGAAGGGGATTGCAAAGTCTCTCAATCCGCCAGAAGGAAAAAAAGGTCCTTATCTCGGTTTTAAATTTGGCAACTCTTTATTTTTAAACTATGTCTCTTGGTTCTAGATTCTCCCATAAGATCCTTTCAACATCTATCTGGTTAAGTCCCCTCAGGATTTTATATGTTTTAATTAAGTCACCTCCAAGTCTTCTATACTAGAGAGAACGAAGACCTAGCCTTCCTAGTCTGTCTTTACGAGGCAATCTGCTTATTCCAGGTATTAGCTCGTAAACCATCTCTGAACTGCTTCCACTACATTAGATCCTTACCACAAATAGTGACCAGTATTGCAGATGCGGTTTCACCAATACCATAAGTGAAACATAACCTCCCTATTCTTCAAATCTCCTTGCAATAAAACGTAACATTCTATTAGCACAGTGGCACAGTGGTTAGCACTGCTATCTCACAGCGCCAGAGATCCGGGTTCACTTCCCGCCTCAGGCGACTGACTGTGTGGAGTTTGCACATTCTCCCTGTGTCTGCGTGGGTTTTCTCCGGGTGCTCCAGTTTCCTCCCACAGTCCAAAAATGTGCAGGTTAGGTGAATTGGCCATGCTAAATTGCCCGTAGTGTAGGGGAATGGGTCTGGGTGGGTGCGCTTCGGCGGGTCAGCGTGGACTCGTTGGGCCGAAGGGCCTGTTTCCACACTGTAAGTAATCTAATCTAATCTAATGCACATTGAAAGAGCAGAACCCTAAAGAATGCTGCTGAAAATAAATTCATGGTCAGATTGTACAAGACAAGGAACCTACAGTCCGTTGTAAAATGTAATCCAGCCCTGGTAAGAGACTGCTCTGATGAAGATTGGAAATGTTAGCTTGCTCTCTCTCCACAGATGCTGCCTGACCCGCTGTGATCTCCAGCATTATTAATTTTCTGGTTAAGAGATGGCCTGCAATGGGAGATTCAGCAACTCCCAAGAGTTGGAGTATCAGCCATTCCATAACTGGTCCAGACGGTATCATGAGGCATTGAGCTGCAGGAGCAGCTCTGAGTTGGATTTTCAGTCAGTAAGTGAGCAGAGGTCAGAGGCTCCGTGGGTGAAGGTTAAAAGGACTGGTGATCAAGGGATCACTTTAAAATGGTGCAATAATCCAACTGGGAAAAGTTAGAAGTGAAAACCATTTGCTTCCAGCTCAGACTGAACACTGTCACTATAGGGCACGACAGGGCACGACTGTGTCAGGGAACTCCAGCATTGGAGAAGCCATTTAAATGAGGTTTCCGATCTAGCAATGTTGCAAAGCCAGAATTAAGGGAACAAAGGTTAGAAGCTTAAACAGACCAGGTCTAATGGAAGGAGGACGTTAGGTGATTTTGAGGTCACAGAAAAGGACTGAGATCCATTACTTAAACAATGGTAAACGCAGAAAGAACATGTTCAACCACAAACCGAGCCCAAATAAACCGTGAAAACTACGGGAATTATTAGCAGAGCCACAGGCAGTGTGAACTATCCAGGGAAATCTGTGGAATTATCGGGACTCATGGAGTGATGAAAAATGGGATTCATTTTGTAAATCCATTCAAATAATAGGAATCGTTATTAAAGCTAAAGGCATTGGGATTCATTCAGTAAGGAAATGGAAACTATTGATCAAAGGTACGATTAGTAGGATTCATCGTGAAAAGCTATGAATAAAGCTGAAATCATTCATATTGCTCATCAAAGGTAAGAATTCTCCAAAAGCCTGGGAAGCCCTACAGTGAGCAGTACACAGGAGCAGAGTTACCACACTGCTGTGGAGAATGGGGAGCTGGTGATCGTATTCTACTTAGATTCCCAGCATGCCTCATCAAAGGTTATGCTGGGAGATACAAGCTTACAGTATGGGGGTATACTGTCAAAAGGCAACATATTTGAGTAACGCCCTGATTCTGTCATAGCCAATGGCTCACTGTCCACGATCTCTTCCTGACAGCATGAGACAAGTTTCCTTTGCCAACATCTGTAATCTCAATGGATCCTGCCCTCTACTGGGGTCCACCATACATCTGGGAAGCCGACTTGTTCTTTGATCGGTTTAAAAAAAATTTCCCTTTGGTCTGCTTTTCCCTGACCATTTGTTTTTTTCCTTTGATTAATTTAACCCTTTCTGCCATTGGATGAAGGTTGAGGTCAAAGCATGAGACCTAATTTATCTGATTCCTAGTGGCATACCTTCCACCTTAGCTGGGATTCCTCCTAAACCACGCAGTCCCCTTGTTGTAGGCTACAAACTGTGTGTCTTCACCTGTGGCACACTATTGGATAATATAATTTGACATGCAACTATTTCAAACTTTAATATTAATATAATGTCCACTGTCATAAATATCTTCATGCCAAAATGCTGGATGTGGGTCCCTTAATTCCCCTTTATGGATACTTTTCTTCTGTTGTAGCCTGTTCTTGCCAACGTTAAGGGCATTTAAATGGTCATTGGATAAACATATGGACAAGAATGGAATGGTGTAGGGTAGATGGGCTTCAGATTGGTTTTACAGGGTGGCACAACATCGAGGGTCGAAGGGCCTGTACTGTCCTGTAATGTTCTAAGTTCTACCTCATGAAATCCTTGAAGAAGTAGTTAGTTGACTTCTTGCTGTTCTGTGTCTGTGGTCTATTTCTGCACATTTTCTACAAGTGACAGAGGTAAAACATTCTCTTTTTTAATAGCTGGGCACTGCTTGTGCCTGTGAGGTTTCCTTGCTCCATGGCATTGACAATAACTGCTGGTATCTGATGGGAATGGGGTTGAGGGAAGTGGGGAGTGCCTCATGGGCAAGGCGTGGTTGGAGAGGGCGTGATGGGAGAAAGGTCAGAATCTCGAGAAGGATGTGAGTTCAGGGGCTGGTCGCTGAGTTTGTAACAATGGAAGTGAACAACACATGGTGTAAGTGAGAATGCTGGCAGCAGGTTTTTGGGTGTTTCTGGAGAAAGCAGGTAGGAGGTTCTCCAGCAATGCTCTAACACCAGAGAGAGAGCAAGTGAATTCACCCAATAACCCCCTCCCCACCATAAAGGACCCAAAATGCCCAGGAAATTCCAATCATGGGGGTCCTATTGTAGGCAATGGACCAAGTGAGTGCAGATTAATGGGATTCATGTAGTTTGGTGTCCGTTTGTCAGCATTGGGTTGAAGGGCTTGTTTCTGTGTTACTCTGACTTGATGACTCTCTGTATGTGGAACTGTCAGGATTGGTAAGAGATGCTCTATAAAGAACAATATGATTCTCTTCTGAGAGAGAGAGAGATGGGGTGTAATAGGGAGAGCGGATGTGGTAGGGAGAGGGGCTGCAGTGGGGAGAGAGGGGCTGCATTGGGGAGAGAGGGGCTGCAGTGGGGAGAGGTATTAAACATTTCAACAAAAGAGTACTCAGCCACCAGTCTACAAGAAAACACAAAATCACTGAGGTAATGATTCCTTGCAAAAGAGTGTGGAGTCTCTAGTTTAAGGCTGTAGAAGTTCAGGAGCTACTATCTGGGTGAAAATTTAGTGGATGCTACTGTTTTCATGTGTTGTCATACCTCAAAGTGATTTATACACTGTGAATTACTTGAGATGCTGTAGTTGTGTTAGTAATCTGCATTCGATTCCAGCCTCGGGCAACTATCTATGTGGAGTTTGTACATTCTCCCTCTGTCTGTGTCCGGGTGCTTCAGTTTCCTCCCACAAATCAAAAATGTGCAGGTTAGGTGAATGGGCCAAGCTATATTGCCCATAATGTTCCGGGATGTGTAGGGTGCATTAGTCAGGGGTAGATGTAGCGTAATAGGGTCGGGGAATGGGTCTGGGTGGTTTGCTGTTCAGAGAGTCAGTGTAGACTTTGTGCCATAAGACCTGTTTCCACACTGTAAGGATTCTATGATTCTCACTAATCTGCAAAAGTATGTTTTACATCATGGCTTTTGCGTGGAAGTTTCTGTCTTTTTCTTTGTTATAAAGTGTGTATTGCTAACATTGACTTGTGCCAATATAAATACTGTGACTACAAACTGTGTGATTTTTGAACAAAATAGAGTGTATCTGCAAATAAAGATCTTGGATGAAATGATTCACCCCACAGATTTATATGTATGTGCATGTGCGTGAGTGTGTGAGAGAGTGTAATAAGTAATTGAAAATTGTACCAATTAATTAAGATATAGAGACCATAACAATTTATCAAGGTGATGGTGTCAAAACAGGGCAGGAAGGAAGACTATAACCTGGTGTCGTGTCACTTTGGACTTTGCCCCACCCTTGTCCAACACTGGCACCTCCACACCATGTCTCGAAGATTAAAGCTTTCATTGTGTGTTGTGTCTTTAATGGATGGCAAGGATTATTGTGCATTTTGATGAATTCCTTAAATTCTGCCTATGTGAGTCCAAAAAACCGCTATGTCAGCACAAGCAGAGATAATATTGTTACCATGTAAGCACACCAAACCTTTTCATTCATCAGCATCTATGGGTGATCAAATATTCTGGATAATGAACAGGTACACCTAACCGCTGTAAACCCTGAATCTTCGAGACATGATGTGGAGGTGCCAGCGTTGGACAAGGGTGGGGCAAAGTCCAAAGTGACACGACACCAGGCTATAGTCTTCCTTCCTGCCCTGTTTTGACACCATCACTTTGAGAAATTGTTATGGTCTCTATATCTTAAGTAAATCAAAACTGTACTAATTAATTATTACACTCCCTCACACACTCACGGAGACGCTCGTACATGCACATACATATAAATCTGTGGGGTGAATCATTTCATCCAAGATCTTTATTTGCAGATACACTCAATTTTGTTCAAAAATCACACAGTTTGTAGTCACAGTCAGTCAATTATGGCATCTTATAAATTCCAGTTTTCAGAATAAAACCAACCTGATTCTAAGTTAAAACTCCAAGACATATTCTGAACAATGCCTCAGACCTACAATTCCTATTCCTGAGATATTCCTATCACTCTGCCTGATTGTCATGACAGCACAGCACTGACATTGTCTGTAGACACTTTACACACTGTCTAACACTCTTGGTCACCTGCAGGGATGTATTATCTGACCCTCCACTCACACCAATAGTATGATCTTTTGATCTCTCTGTCTATAAACTCTGTGATGTGGAGGTGCTGGTTGGACTGGGGTGGTCAAAGTTGAAAAATCACACAACAGCAGGTTACAGTTTAACAGGTTTATGTGGAAGTACAAGCTTTCGGAGCACTGTTCCTTTGTCAGGTAACTGTGGGACAGGACCATAAAATGCAAAATTTATAGCAAAAGATCACAGTGTCATACAACTGATATGATATATTGAACAAACCTAGACTGCTGTTAAGTCTTTCATCTTTTAGAATGGATTGCAGGTTTTGGTTCATTAATATGTAAATCCCAGAACTTGTTCTAAGTCACATTCTGAAGATAACGCAAGGTTTTATAAAAATAGGTGACATCTCAGCTCAGACCATGCATTAAAGGTGTGAGGTTAGAATCTGTCTGTATCCCAATCTAGAGTCAGACTGTTCTGTTTCCAGTTATCTCAAGAATGTGACTTAAAAGTAGTTCTGGGATTTAGATATTAATGAACCAAAACCTGCAACCCATTCTAAACGATGAAAGACTTAACAGCAATCTAGGTTTGTTCAACATATCGCATCCGTTGCATCACACTGTGATATTTTGCTATAAATTCTGTGTGCTATTGATCCTGCCCCACTAGTTACCTGACAAAGGAGCAGCGTTCTGAAAGCTGGCAAAATACTTCCAAATAAACCTGTTGCATTGTAACCTGGTGTTGTGTGATTTTTAACTTGATAAACTCTGTGTCAGTGTCTGCTGCTCTCTCACTGCACCCAATGAAAGGGCTGTGTTCTGAAAGCTTGTGATTTTAAATCAACCTGTTGGACTATAACCTACTGTCATGTGATTTCTGATTCTAGATATTAATGTTCCTCAAAAGTATCTATGTAAAAACATCAACATACCTCCTAAAACCAATATCAAAACACACAGGAAATAATAGCAATGTAATGCAGGGGGGCATATACATTGCTGTTAGACTTTACTTACAGAATCAATACTCAGACATTGAGCAGATAGAGGTATTTGAGGGCTCTTTTGCCAGTTTACCAAGAGCGCCGGTAAATTAAGATGCCAGTTAAAACAAAGTTTGCTATATATCAGCAAATAAAGGAGCAAGTGAGAAGAAACCTTGAAAATCAAAAATTAGCCCTCGAGAAAATTTCCAAAAGAATTTCAACAGTACAATGATGAATCCTGCTGCCCTTGAAGCAATGAAATTGTGTAAAGTAATCGCTGGATTTGGAGTGATCATTTACAATGATTACCTTGCCCTGGACGAAGCACAAAATTCCTCTCGGCCTTTGTCGATCTGCCCGTTGTGTGGTGTGCTCCCAATCTCTGCCCCATAGCCATTCCCTACTTACCGCATTCATATCAATCCCATTGGTGTATGACCAGGCATGCTGAAAATACTCCTCCAATCTCTGCCGCAGTGGATTGGGAATCTGATGGAAGCGGATAAATTCCTTCACTCGGAGCATCTGGGTGTGGTAGCGGGCGGTGCCAGAATATAATCGCTGGATAATCGCAGAGACATTCCCGAAAATACTGGCATACATCAGTGCTGGGAGACAGGACAAGAAGTCAAAGATCAGTCATTCATAACCGAGGTTACACGGAATGAGTTTTCCTTTGCCAAGCGCCTGTCCTAAATATGGTACAGCCGTCATTAGCAAATAACTTTTTATCCTAAATGAGCCAGGAGATGGACAAGATTGAGACAGGCACTGGGATGAGGTACTGGGATGTGGCACTGGGATGTGGCACTGGGATGAGGCACTAGGAACACTGCTGGGATAAGGCTTTGGGATTATGTTAAGGGTGGGACAAGGGAATGGGGGTTAGTGGGAAATGACAGGGGTGTGAACGGAGGGGTATGAGACAGGGAAGTGGGTAGGCTGGATGTAGGAAATGATACAGCCATGATTGTGTGTGGAGTGATGGGGATGGTGCAGGGAGTGATGGGAATGGTGTAGGGAGTGATGGGAATGGTGCAGGGAGTGATGGGGATAACGTAGGGAGTGATGGGGAGGGTGTAGAGAGTGATGGGGATGGTGTAGCGAGTGATGGGGATGGTGTAGAGAGTGATGGGGACGGTGTAGGAAGTGATGGGGACGGTGTAGGAAGTGATGGGGAGGGTGTAGAGAGTGATGGGGAGGGTGTAGAGAGTGATGGGGATGGTGTAGGGAGTGATGGGGATGGTGTAGCGAGTGATGGGGATGGTGTAGAGAGTGATTTCAACAGTGTAGGGAGTGATGGGGTGGTGTGGAGAGTGATTGCGACGGTTTAGGGAGTGATCGCAATGGTGTAGGGAGTGATGTGGATGGCGTAGGGACTGATGGTGATGGTGTAGAGGGAGATGGGGAGGGTGTAGAGAGTGATGGGGATGGTGTAGGGAGTGATGGGGACGGTGTAGGGAGTGATGGGGACGGTGTAGGGAGTGATGGGGATGGCGTGGGGAATGATGGGGACGGTGTAGGGAGTGATGGGGTGGTGTAGGGAGTGATGGGGATGGTGTAGGGAGTGATGGGGATGGTGTAGGGAGTGATGGGGACGGTGTAGGGAGTGATGGGCACAGTGTAGACAGTAATGGTGATGGTGTAGCGAGTGATGAGGATGGCATAGGGAGTGATGGGGATGGTGTACGGAGTGATGGGGTGGTGTAGGGAGTGATGGGGGTGGTGTAGGGAGTGATGGGGTGGTGTAGGGAGTGATGGGGATGGTGTAGGGAGTGATGGGGACGGTGTAGGGAGTGTTGGGGACGGTGTAGGGAGTGATGGGGACGGTGTAGGGAGTGATTGTGACAGTGTAGGGAGTGATGGGGACGGTGTAGGGAGTGATGGGGACAGTGTAGGGAGTGATGGGGACGGTATAGGGAGTGATGGGGACGGTGTAGGGAGTGATGGGGATGGTGTATGGAGTGATGAGGACGGTGTAGGGAGTGATGGGGACGGTGTAGGGTGTGATGGGGATGGTGTAGGGAGTGATGGGGACGGTGTAGGGTGTGATGGGGATGGTGTAGGGAGTGATGGGGACGGTATAGAGAGTTATGGGGACGATGTAAGGAGTGATGGGGACGGTGTAGGGAGTGATGGGGATGGTGTAGAGAGTGATCGGGACGGTGTAGGGTATGATGGGGACGGTGTAGGGAGTGATGGGAATGGTGTAGGGAGTGATGGTGACGGTGTAGGGAGTGATGGGGACGGTATAGAGAGTGATGGGGATGGTGTAGGGAGTGATGGGGACGGTACAGAGAGTTATGGGGATGGTGTAAGGAGTGATGGGAACGGTGTAGGGAGTGATGGGGATGGTGTAGGGAGTGATGGGGATGGTGTAGGGAGTGATGGGGTGGTGAAGGGAGTGATGGAGACGGTGTAGGGAGTGATGGGGATGGTGTAGAGAGTGATGGTAATGGTGTAGGGAGTGATGGGGATGGTGTAGGGAGTGATGGGTTTGGTGTAGAGAGTGATAGGGACGGTGTAGGGAGTGATGGGGACAGTGTAGGGAGTGATGGGGACAGTGTAGGGTGTGATGGGGATGGTGTAGCGAGTGATGGGGATGGTGTAGGGAGTGATGGGGACACTGTAGGGAGTGATAGGGATGGTGTAGAGAGTGATGGTGACAGTGTACAGAGTGATGGGGACGGAGTAGGGAGTGATTGTGACAGTGTAGGGAGTGATGGGGACGGTGTAGGGAGTGATGGGGATGGTGTAGGGTGTGATGAGGACGGTGTAGGGAGTGATGGGGACGGTGTAGGGTGTGATGCGGATGGTGTAGGGAGTGATGGGGACGGTATAGAGAGTTATGGGGACGATGTAAGGAGTGATGGGGACGGTGTAGGGAGTGATGGGAATGGTGTAGGGAGTGATGGGGACGGTATAGAGAGTTATGGGGATGGTGTAAGGAGTGATGGGAACGGTGTAGGGAGTGATGGGGATGGTGTAGGGAGTGATGGGGATGGTACAGAGAGTTATGGGGATGGTGTAAGGAGTGATGGGAACGGTGTAGGGAGTGATGGGGATGGTGTAGGGAGTGATGGTAATGGTGTAAAGAGTGATGGGGACGGTGTAGGGAGTGATGGGGATGGTTTAGGGAGTGATGGGGATGGAGTAGGGAGTGATGGGGTGGTGTAAGGTGTGATGGGGACGGTGTAGGGGGTGATGGGGTGGTGTAGTGAGTGATGTGGACGGTGTAGAGAGTGATGGGGACGGTGTAGGGAGTGATGGGGGTGGTGTAGGGAGTGATGGGGTGGTATAGGGAGTGATGGGGACGGTGTAGGGAGTGATGGGGATGGTGTAGAGAGTGATGGTAATGGTGTAGGGAGTGATGGGGATGGTGTAGGGAGTGATGGATTTGGTGTAGAGAGTGGTAGGGACGGTGTAGGGAGTGATGGGGACGGTGTAGCGAGTAATGGGGACGATGTAGGGTGTGATGGGGATGGTGTAGGAGGTGATGGGGATGGTGTAGGGACTGATGGGGACAGTGTAGGGAGTGATAGGGATGGTGTAGAGAGTGATGGTGACGGTGTATAGAGTGATGGGGACGGAGTAGGGAGTGATGGGGACGGTGTAAGGAGTGATGGACTCGATGTAGAGAGCGATGGGGACAGTGTAGAGAGTGATGGGGACGGTGTAGGGAGTGATGGAGACGGTGTAGGGAGTGATGGGGACGGTGTAGGGAGTGATGGGGACAGTGTAGAGAGTGATGGGGACAGTGTAGGGAGTGATGGGGACGGTGTAGGGAGTGATGGGGACGGTGTAGGGAGTGATGGAGACGGTGTAGGGAGTGATGGGGACGGTGTAGAGAGTGATGGGGACAGTGTAGGGAGTGATGGGGACGGTGTAGGGAGTGATGGGGACGGTGTAGAGAGTGATGGGGATGGTGTAGGGAGTGATGGGGGTGTTGTAGAGAGTGATGGGGCTGGTGTAGGGAGTGATGGGGATGGTGTAGGGAATGATGGGAACGGTGTAGGGAGTGATGGGGATGGTGTAAGGAGTGATGAGGACAGTGTAGGGAGTGATGGTAAGGAGTGATGGTGATGGTGTAGGGAATGATGGAGTGGTGTAGGATGTGATAGGGATGGTGTAGGGGGTGTTGGGGTGGTGTAGGGAGTGATGGGATGGTGTAGTGAGTAATGGGATGGTGTAGGGAGTGATGGGGAAGGCGTAGGGAGTGATGTGGACGGTGTAGGGAGTGATGGGGATGGTGTAGGGAGTGATGGGGTGGCATAGAGAGTGATGGGGATGGTGTAGGGTGTGATGGTGTGGTGTTGGGCGTGATGGGAAAGGTGTAGGGAGTGATGGGGATGGTGTAGGGTGTGATGGGGATGGTGTAGGGAGTGATGAGGATGGCATAGGGCGTGATGGGGTCGATGTAGGGAGTGATGGGGATGGTTTAGGGAGTGATGGGGTGGTGTAGGGAGTGATGGTGATGGTGTAGGGAGTGATGGGGATGGTGTGGGGAGTGATGGGGAAGGCGTAGGAAGTGATGGGGATAGTGTAAGGGTGATGGGGTGGTGTAGAGAGTGATAGGGTGGTGTAGGGAGTGATGGTGATGGTGTAGGGAGTGATGGGGATGGTATGGGCAGTGATGGGGATGGCGTAGGAATTGATGGGGATGGTGTAGGGGTGATGGTGATGGTGTAGGGAGTGAGGGGGTGGTGTGGGGAGTGATGGGGATGGTGTAGAGAGTGATGGGGACGATGCAGGGAGTGATGGGGACGATGTAGGGAGTGAAGTGGAAGGCGTAGGGAGTGATGGGGACGGTGTAGGGAGTGATGGGGTTGGTGTAGGGAGTGATGGGGAGAGTGTAGGGAGTGATAGGGATGGTGTAGGGAGAGATGGGGAAGGCGTAGGGAGTGATGGGGACGTTGTAGGGAGTGATGGAGATAGTGTAGGGAGTGATGGGGACGGTGTAGGGAGTGACGGTGACGGTGTAGAGAGAGATGTTGACGCTGTAGGAAGTGATGGGGACGACGTAATGAGTAATGGTGTAGGTCGGGATGGTGATGGTGTAGATAGGGATGGCGATGGTGTAGGGATTGATGGTGATGGTGTGGGTTGGGATGGTGATGGTGTAGGTCGGGATGGTGATGGTGTAGGTAGGGATGGCGATGGTGTAGAGATTGATGGTGATGGTGTAGGGAGTGATGGTGATGGTGTAGGGAGTGATGGTCCAGGTAGGGATGGTGATGGTGTAGGGAGTGATGGTGATGGTATAGGGAGTGATGATGATGGTGTAGGTCGGGATGGTGATGGTGTAGGTTGGGATGGTGAGGGTGTAGGTCAGGATGGTGATGGTGTCGGGAGTGATGGTGATGGTGTGGGTCGGGATGGTGATGGTGTAGGGAGTGATGGTGTAGGGAGTGATGGTGTAGGTCGGGATGGTGATGGTGTAGGGAGTGATGGTGATGGTGTAGGTCGGGATGGTGATGGTGTAGGGAGTGATGGTGTTGGTGTCGGTCGGGATGGTGATGGTGTAGGTAGGGATGGTGATGGTGTAGGTCGGGATGGCGATGGTGTAGTGATTGATGGTGATGGTGTAGGGGGTGATGGTGATGGTGTAGGTCGGGATGGTGATGGTGTAGGGAGTGATGGTGATGGTGTAAGTCGGGATGGTGATGGTGTAGGGAGTGATGGTGATGGTGTAGGGAGTGATGGTCTAGGTCGGGATGGTGATGGTGTAGGGAGTGATGGTGATGGTGTAGGGAGTGATGGTGATGGTGTAGGTCGGGATGGTGATGGTGTAGGTAGGGATGGCAATGGTGTAGGGAGTGATGGTGATGGTGTAGGGTGTGATGGTGATGGTGTAGGTCGGGATGGTGATGGTGTAGGGAGTGATGGTGATGGTGTAAGTCGGGATGGTGATGGTGTAGGTCGGGATGGTGATGGTGTAGAGAGTGATGGTGATGGTGTAGGTCGGGATGGTGATGGTGTAGGTAGGGATGGTGATGGTGTAGGGAGTGATGGTGATGGTGTAGGTCGGGATGGTGATGGTGTAGAGAGTGATGGTGATGGTATAGGTCGGGATGGTGATGGTGTAGGTAGGGATGGTGATGGTGTACGTTGGGATGGTGATGGTGTATGGAGTGATGGTGATGGTGCAGGGAGTGATGGTGATGGTGTAGGTCGGGATGGTGATGGTGTAGGTCGGGATGGTGATGGTGTAGGGAGTGATGGTGATGGTGTAGAGAGTGATGGGGAGAGTGTAGGTCGGGATGATGATGGTGTAGGGCATGATTGTGATGGTGTAGGTCGGGATGGTGATGGTGTAGGGCATGATTGTGATGGTGTAGGTCGGGATGGTGATGGTGTAGGGAGTGATGGGGACGGTGTAGGTTGGGATGGTGATTGTGTAGGGAGTGATGGTGATGGTGTAGGTAGGGATGGCGATGGTGTAGGGAGTGATGGGGACGGTGTAGGTCGGGATGGTGATTGTGTAGGGAGTGATGGTGATGGTGTAGGTAGGGATGGCGATGGTGTAGGGAGCGATGGTGATGGTGTAGGGAGTGATGGGGAGAGTGTAGGTCAGGATGATGATGGTGTAGGGCATCATTGTGATGGTGTAGGTCGGGATGGTGATGGTGTAGGGAGTGATGGGGACGGTGTAGGTCAGAATGATGATGGTGTAGGGTGTGATGGTGATGGTGTAGGTCGGGATGGTGTAGGGAGTGATGGGGACGGTGTAGGTCGGTATGTGATGGTGTAGGGAGTGATGGTGATGGTGTAAGTTGGGATGGTGATGGTGTAGGGAGTGATGGGGATGGTGTAGGAAGTTATGGGGATGGTGTTGTTGTAGGGAGTGATGGTGATGGTGTAGTTAGGAATAGGGGGAGTGTAGAGAGTGATGGGGATGGAGTAGGGAGTGATGGGTCGGTGATGGTGTAGGTCGGGATGGTGATGGTGTAGGTCGTGATGGTGATGGTGATGGTGTAGGGAGTGATGGTGATGGTGTAGGGAGTGATGGTGATGGTGTAGGTCGGGATGGTGATGGTGTAGGGAGTGAAGGGGATGGTGTAGGAAGTTATGGGGATGGTGATGGTGTAGATCGGGATGGTGATGGTGTAGGGAGTGAAGGGGATGGTGTAGGACGTTATGGGGATGGTGATGGTGTAGGTCGGGATGGTGATGGTGTAGGGAGTGATGGGGATGGTGTAGGACGTTATGGGGATGGTGATGGTGTAGGTCGGGATGGTGATGGTGTAGGGTGTGATGGTGATGGTGTAGGGAGTGATGGTGATGGTGTAGGTCGGGATGGTGATGGTGTAGGGAGTGATGGTGATGGTGTTGGTGTAGGGAGTGATGGTGATGGCGTTGGTGTAGGGAGTGATGGTGTAGGGAGTGATGGCGTTGGTGTAGGGAGTGATGGTGATGGTGTTGGTGTAGGGAGTGATGGTGTTGGTGTAGGGAGTGATGGTGTTGGTGTAGGGAGTGATGGTGATGATGTAGGTGGGGATGGGGACGGTGTAGGTCAGAATAGTGATGGCATAGGTAGGGATGGTGATGGTGTAGAGAGTGATGGGGATGGTGTAGGAAGTTATGGGGATGGTGATGGTGTAGGTTGGGATGGTGATGGTGTAGGGTGTGATGGTGATGGTGTAGGGAGTGATGGTGATGGTGTAGGGCGTGATGGTGTTGGTGTAGGGAGTGATGGTGATGGTGTTGGTGTAGGGAGTGATGGTGATGGTGTAGGGAGTGATGGCGTTGGTGTAGGGAGTGATGGTGATGGTGTTGGTGTAGGGAGTGATGGTGTTGGTGTAGGGAGTGTTGGTGATGGTGTTGGTGTAGGGAGTGATGGTGATGGTGTAGGGAGTGATGGCGTTGGTGTAGGGAGTGATGGTGATGGTGTTGGTGTAGGGAGTGATGGTGTTGGTGTAGGGAGTGATGGTGGTGGTGTTGGTGTAGGGAGTGATGGTGATGGTGTAGGTCGGGATGGTGATGGTGTAGGTTGGGATGGTGATGGTGTAGGTCAGGATGGTTATGGTGTAGGGAGTGATGGTGATGGTGTAGGTCGGGATGGTGATGGTGTAGGGAGTGATGGTGATGGTGTAGGGAGTGTTGGTCTAGGTCGGGATGGTGATGGTGTAGGGAGTGATGGTGATGGTGTAGGTCCGGATGGTGATGGTGTAGGTAGGGATGGTGATGGTGTAGGTCGGGATGGTGATGGTGTAGGTAGGGATGGCGATGGTGTAGGGATTGATAGTGATGGTGTAGGGAGTGATGGTGATGGTGTATGTCGGGATGGTGATGGTGTAGGGAGTGATGGTGATGGTGTAAGTCAGGATGGTGATGGTGTAGGGAGTGATGGTGATGGTGTAGGGAGTGATGGTGATGGTGTAGGGAGTGATGGTGATCGTGTAGGTCGGGATGGTGATGGTGTAGGTCGGGATGGTGATGGTGTAGAGAGTGATGGTGATGGTGTAGGTCGGGATGGTGATGGTGTAGGTCGGGATGGTGATGGTGTATGGAGTGATGGTGATGGTGCAGGGAGTGATGGTGATGGTGTAGGTTGGGATGGTGATGGTGTAGGTCGGGATGGTGATGGTGTAGGGAGTGATGGTGATGGTGTAGGGAGTGATGGTGATGGTGTAGGGAGTGATGGTGATGGTGTTGGGAGTGATGGGGAGAGTGTAGGTCGGGATGATGATGGTGTAGGGCATGATTGTGATGGTGTAGGTCGGGATGGTGATGGTGTAGGGAGTGATGGGGACGGTGTAGGTCAGAATGATGATGGTGTAGGGCGTGATGGTGATGGCGTAGGTCGTGATGGTGTAGGGAGTGATGGGGACGGTGTAGGTCGGTATGGTGATGGTGTAGGGAGTGATGGTGATGGTGTAAGTCGGGATGGTGATGGTGTAGGGAGTGATGGGGATGGTGTAGGAAGTTATGGGGATGGTGTTGTTGTAGGGAGTGATGGTGATGGTGATGGTGTAGTTAGGAATAGGGGGAGTGTAGAGAGTGATGGGGATGGAGTAGGGAGTGATGGGTCGGTGATGGTGTAGGTCGGGATGGTGATGGTGTAGGTCGGGATGGTGATGGTGATGGTGTAGGGAGTGATGGGGACGGGTAGTTAGGGATGGTGATGGTGTAGGGAGTGATGGTGATGGTGTAGGTCGGGATCGTGATGGTGTAGGGTGTGATGGTGATGGTGTAGGGAGTGATGGTGATGGTGTAGGTCGGGATGGTGATGGTGTAGGGAGTGAAGGGGATGGTGTAGGAAGTTATGGGGATGGTGATGGTGTAGGTCGGGATGGTGATGGTGTAGGGTGTGATGGTGATGGTGTAGGGAGTGATGGTGATTGTGTAGGGAGTGATGGTGATGGTGTAGGGAGTGATGGTGTTGGTGTAGGGAGTGATGGTGATGGTGTTGGTGTAGTGAGTGATGGTGATGGTGTAGGGAGTGATGGCGTTGGTGTAGGGAGTGATGGTGATGGTGTTGGTGTAGGGAGTGATGGTGTTGGTGTAGGGAGTGATAGTGATGATGTAGGTGGGGATGGGGACGGTGTAGGTCGG
>NW_028270170.1:48219668-48354668 GCF_037043375.1 Chiloscyllium plagiosum | reverse complement strand
ACATATTCACACACATACATACACACATATACACACACTGACACTCACAAACACATATATACACACATGCACACACACACACACACAAATGCACACACTCACAATCGTATACACACACACACTCACCCATACACACACACGCACACTCACATATACACACACACTCACATGTACACACACATGCACACTCACATACACACACACTTACAAAAACACACAAATGCACACACTCACAATCACATGTACACACACACACATACACATACATGCACACTCACATATACACATACACACTCACATATACACACACGCACGTATACACACACACGCACACTCACAGACACACACTCACACTCACAAACTCACACACACACACTCACACACACACACACTCACAAACACACTCACATATATCCACACATGCACACACACTCACATATTCACACACACTCACATATACACAAATGCATACTCACAATCACATATACACACACACACACTCACACACACGCACACTCACATATACACACACAATCACATGTACACACACATGCACACACATACACACACACTCACATATACACACACACGCACACACTCACAGACCCACATACTCACACACACTCACACACCACACTCACACACACACACTCGCAGACACACACACTCACACACACTCACACACATACTCATTTACACATACACACACATACACACATATACACACAAACATACACACACTGACACTCACAAACACATATACACACACACTCAGACACACATATATACACACACACGCATGCGTGAACACACACATATACATACACACACTCACACATACACACTCACGCATTCACGCACACACTCACGCACTTACACATAGGGTGGTAGGGGGTGAGTGGGGGTGTAGTGTTGGGGGTGAGCCTGGGTGGCATTGTCGGGACATTTGGAAGAATTTCCTCTGTGTGGTCTTCAGCGTTCCCACTTTTGTCAATGAGCACCAACTCACTGGAGGCACTCAGGGAAACACGGCCTGGTCGTGCTTTGAGGCCTCTCTGCTCCTTTTGTAATCCCTGAGTGAGCAGGATATTGTGATGGTCTCAGGGGTAATGGGTCTCACTAGCACAGCTATCCCACACCAGCCTGTTCCACTCCCCAAAATAACAAGGCCAGGTGGTCCCATGTCTGAGAGTTAAACATGTGGCACCACCTCCCACAACTCAATCGGTTCACTCACTATGTTCCCTGTTGGGATTGATTCCATTAACTCCAGGCCTTTTTTTGATTTGATAAGTTTACCCGGGTGTCAATGGTTGTCCCAGCATTTATTGCCCGTCCCTAGTTGCCCCTAGAGAAGGTGGGGGTGAGCTGCCTTCTTGAACCGCAGCAGTCCATGTGCTGTGGGTTGACCCACAATGCTCTGAGGGAGGGAATTCCATGATTTTGATCCAGAGACAGTGAAGGAACAGCGATATACTTCCCAGTCAGGATGGTGAGGGGCTCGGAGGGGAACGTGCAGGGGGTGGTGTTCCCATGTATCTGTTGCCCTTGTCCTTCTCGAGGGAAGTGGTCGTAGGTTTGGAAGGGGCTGTCTGAGGATCTTTGATGAATTTCTGCATCTTATAGATGGTACACCCTGCTGCTACTGAGTGTGGGTGGTGGAGGGATTGGGTGTTTGAGGATGTGGTGCCAATCAAGTGGGCAGCTTTGTCCTGGATGGTGTTCAGCTTCTTGAGTGTTGGGGCTGCATCCATCCATTCCCATTCCGAATGTGCAGGATCCCCTCCCTCCCATTCCGAATGTGCAGGATCCCCTCCCTCCCATTCCGAATGTGCAGGATCCCCACCCTCCCATTCCGAATGTGCAGGATCCCCACCCTCCCATTCCGAATGTGCAGGATCCCCACCCTCCCATTCCGAATGTGCAGGATCCCCACCCTCCCATTCCGAATGTGCAGGATCCCCACCCTCCCATTCCGAATGTGCAGGATCCCCACCCTCCCATTCCGAATGTGAAGGATCCCCACCCTCCCATTCCAAATGTGCAGGATCCCCTCACATTCCGGATATGCAGGATTCCCTCCCTCCCATTCCGAATGTGCAGGATCCCCACCCTCCCATTCCGAATGTGCAGGATCCCCACCCTCCCATTCCAAATGTGCAGGATCCCCTCACATTCCGGATATGCAGGATTCCCTCCCTCCCATTCCGAATGTGCAGGATCCCCTCCCTCCCATTCCGAATGTGCAGGATCCCCACCCTCCCATTCCAAATGTGCAGGATCCCCTCACATTCCGGATATGCAGGATTCCCTCCCTCCCATTCTAAATGTGCAGGATCCCCACCCTCCCATTCCGAATGTGCAGGATCCCCTCCCTCCCATTCCGAATGTGCAGGATCCCCACCCTCCCATTCCAAATGTGCAGGATCCCCTCACATTCCGGATATGCAGGATTCCCTCCCTCCCATTCTAAATGTGCAGGATCCCCACCCTCCCATTCCGAATGTGCAGGATCCCCACCCTCCCATTCCGAATGTGCAGGATCCCCACCCTCCCATTCCGAATGTGAAGGATCCCCACCCTCCCATTCTGAATGTGCAGTATTCCCACCCTCCCATTCCGAATGTGCAGGATCCCCTCTCTCCCATTCCCACTCTCTGCAAATTCTCCTCATACACACAAGTGAAGAAAGCTCATGGTCTGTGTTTCCAGTCTGCACCATGTTGTGTTGTTGCCTTGTGGGCTGGGCTTTTAGATGACCTTTCTGAAGAGAATAAATGTTGAACTAGTCAAAGACAAGATTGATTTGAGTATTTGTAACCATCAGCAGCAGGATCAGCCCATTAGCCTTGGTGTACTGAAATCTCAGAAGAGTTTTCAATGAAGAAAATAACCATTCCCTTCCTGCAAGCATCCTCTGGGGAGACAATAACACCGCCTTATACCTTGTCAACAACACAACCTTTCCCAGTTCATCAACTTTGAATAACTTTATTCACACAATGAGCTTTTAATCTCCTGGGACAGATAAGCCCCAAGCCTGGAACAGCAGAAAGGCCGGTGTGCTCAGTAAAAACAGATCCACCTGCTGTTCCCTCTCCCTGAACATGTCCCAAATTTCCTGCACTGGCTCTTTTTCACTGAGTGCAGTAGAATCTTTTTAAAGCCACCTAAAGAGATAGACGGGCCCTTGCTTGAAGCTGGCAATCAAAGCCAGCACTGCTGGCAGTGCAGCACTCCCTCAGGCCTGCCAGCACATAGTGACCTTTACTGGGCCTGAACCTGAACCAGGTGACTTAGAGGAAAGGCCGACACTGTGGAACTGAGTCACAGCTGCTGCCAAGAAGCTGAAAGTGAAGTTTACAACAAACGCCATCAGCGTAGCTCCCATGAATGAAGGGAAAGTTTGTATATCCAAAGGCTGATGCTTTGACATATGTTTTAGATTGAGAGTGGCAGGTTTATTCTCTCTAGGGAACACTTCCTGAATCCACACAAAGTGCCTGTAAGGATTATACTAAGATGTAGATGGAACCTTCTGCTGATTCCTCAGACAGTGTATTAGACAGAGAACTGACATCACAGTCAGTGACACAATTACTGCAGCGCGGAGCCAATCTGTTGCCAGGGTAACTGCTCAGCGCCGGATGGTCTGACGAGGTCCAAGCAACCCTTTTCACCTCCACAATGTCGCTGTGACACTAGCTTCACAAATCTGCCTCAGAATGTCTGCCAGAGGACTAAATATTCTCACCAAAAGATCAGTCAATATTCACACTGGCACTGCTGATGGCAATAGTGCTGTTTAAAAGGGGCTAGGAATTCAGTAAATATCAAACGATCAGAAAATATTAAAGGAGATACCTGTACACTGACTGGTGTCTCTCAGTCCCCTCCCTCTCTCAGGGAGATATCTGTACACTGACTGGTGTCTCGCAAGCCCCGCTCTCTCTCTCAGGGAGATACCTGTACACTGACTGGTGTCTCTCAGTCCTCTCTCTCTCAGGCAGATTTCTGTACACTGACTGGTGTGTCTCAGTCCTCTCTCTCTCAAGGAGATATCTGTACACTGACTGGTGTCTCGCAGTCCCCTCTCTCTCAGGGAGATATCTGGACACTGACTGGTGTCTCTCAGTTGCTTCTCTCTCAGGGAGATATCTGTACACTGACTGGTGTCTCTCAGTCCCCTCTCTCTCAGGGAGATATCTGTACACTGACTGGTGTCTCTCAGTCCCCTCTCTCTCAGGGAGATATCTGGACACTGACTGGTGTCTCGCAGTCCCCTCTCTCTCAGGGAGATATCTGGACACTGACTGGTGTCTCGCAGTCCCCTCTCTCTCAGGGAGATATCTGTACACTGACTGGTGTCTCGCAGTCCCCTCTCTCTCAGGGAGATATCTGTACACTGACTGGTGTCTCTCAGTCCTCTCTCTCTCAGGCAGATTTCTGTACACTGACTGGTGTGTCTCAGTCCTCTCTCTCTCAAGGAGATATCTGTACACTGACTGGTGTCTCGCAGTCCCACCCTCTCTCTCAGGGAGATATCTGTACACTGACTGGTGTCTCGCAGTCCCACCCTCTCTCTCAGGGAGATATCTGTACACTGACTGGTGTCTCTCAGTCCTCTCTCTCTCAGGGAGATATCTGGACACTGACTGGTGTCTCGCAGTCCCACCCTCTCTCTCAGGGAGATATCTGTACACTGACTGGTGTCTCTCAGTCCCCCCCCTCTCTCTCAGGGAGATATCTGTACACTGACTGGTGTCTCGCAGTCCCCCCCCCCCCCCCTCTCTCTCAGGGAGGTATCTGTACACTGACTGGTGTCTCTCAGTCCCCTCTCTCTCAGGGAGATATCTGTGCACTGACTGGTGTCTCACAGTCCCCTCTCTCTCAGGGAGATATCTGTACACTGACTGGTGTCTCTCAGTCCCCTCTCTCTCAGGGATATATCTGTACACTGACTGGTGTCTCGCAGTCCCCCCCTCTCTCTCAGGGAGATATCTGTACACTGACTGGTGTCTCGCAGTCCCCCCCTCTCTCTCAGGGAGATATCTGTACACTGACTGGTGTCTCGCAGTCCCCCCCTCTCTCTCAGGGAGATATCTGTATACTGACTGGTGTCTCGCAGTCCCCTCTCTCTCAGGGAGATATCTGTACACTGACTGGTGTCTCTCAGTCCCCTCTCTCTCAGGGAGATATCTGTACACTGACTGGTGTCTCTCAGTCCCCTCTCTCTCAGGGAGATATCTGTATACTGACTGGTGTCTCGCAGTCCCCTCTCTCTCAGGGAGATATCTGTACACTGACTGGTGTCTCTCAGTCCCCTCTCTCTCAGGGAGATATCTGTACACTGACTGGTGTCTCGCAGTCCCACCCTCTCTCTCAGGGAGATATCTGTACACTGACTGGTGTCTCTCAGTCCCCTCTCTCTCAGGGAGATATCTGTACACTGACTGGTGTCTCTCAGTCCCCTCTCTCTCAGGGAGATATCTGTACACTGACTGGTGTCTCGCAGTCCCCTCTCTCTCAGGGAGATATCTGTACACTGACTGGTGTCTCTCAGTCCCCTCTCTCTCAGGGAGATATCTGTACACTGACTGGTGTCTCGCAGTCCCCTCTCTCTCTCTCAGGGAGATATCTGTACACTGACTGGTGTCTCGCAGTCCCACCCTCTCTCTCAGGGAGATATCTGTACACTGACTGGTGTCTCGCAGTCCCACCCTCTCTCTCAGGGAGATATCTGTACACTGACTGGTGTCTCTCAGTCCTCCCCCTCTCTCTCAGGGAGATATCTGTACACTGACTGGTGTCTCTCAGTCCTCCCCCTCTCTCTCAGGGAGATATCTGTACACTGACTGGTGTCTCGCAGTCCCACCCTCTCTCTCAGGGAGATATCTGTACACTGACTGGTGTCTCGCAGTCCCACCCTCTCTCTCAGGGAGATATCTGTACACTGACTGGTGTCTCGCAGTCCCACCCTCTCTCTCAGGGAGATATCTGTACACTGACTGGTGTCTCTCAGTCCCCTCTCTCTCAGGGAGATATCTGTACACTGACTGGTGTCTCTCAGTCCCCTCTCTCTCAGGGAGATATCTGTACACTGACTGGTGTCTCTCAGTCCCCTCTCTCTCAGGGAGATATCTGTACACTGACTGGTGTCTCGCAGTCCCCCCCTCTCTCTCAGGGAGATATCTGTACACTGACTGGTGTCTCTCAGTCCTCTCTCTCTCAGGGAGATATCTGGACACTGACTGGTGTCTCGCAGTCCCACCCTCTCTCTCAGGGAGATATCTGTACACTGACTGGTGTCTCTCAGTCCCCCCCCTATCTCTCAGGGAGATATCTGTACACTGACTGGTGTCTCGCAGTCCCCCCCCCTCTCTCTCAGGGAGATATCTGTACACTGACTGGTGTCTCTCAGTCCCCTCTCTCTCAGGGAGATATCTGTACACTGACTGGTGTCTCGCAGTCCCCCCCTCTCTCTCAGGGAGATATCTGTACACTGACTGGTGTCTCGCAGTCCCCCCCTCTCTCTCAGGGAGATATCTGTACACTGACTGGTGTCTCGCAGTCCCCCCCTCTCTCTCAGGGAGATATCTGTATACTGACTGGTGTCTCGCAGTCCCCTCTCTCTCAGGGAGATATCTGTACACTGACTGGTGTCTCTCAGTCCCCTCTCTCTCAGGGAGATATCTGTACACTGACTGGTGTCTCTCAGTCCCCTCTCTCTCAGGGAGATATCTGTATACTGACTGGTGTCTCGCAGTCCCCTCTCTCTCAGGGAGATATCTGTACACTGACTGGTGTCTCTCAGTCCCCTCTCTCTCAGGGAGATATCTGTACACTGACTGGTGTCTCGCAGTCCCACCCTCTCTCTCAGGGAGATATCTGTACACTGACTGGTGTCTCTCAGTCCCCTCTCTCTCAGGGAGATATCTGTACACTGACTGGTGTCTCTCAGTCCCCTCTCTCTCAGGGAGATATCTGTACACTGACTGGTGTCTCGCAGTCCCCTCTCTCTCAGGGAGATATCTGTACACTGACTGGTGTCTCTCAGTCCCCTCTCTCTCAGGGAGATATCTGTACACTGACTGGTGTCTCGCAGTCCCCTCTCTCTCTCTCAGGGAGATATCTGTACACTGACTGGTGTCTCGCAGTCCCACCCTCTCTCTCAGGGAGATATCTGTACACTGACTGGTGTCTCGCAGTCCCACCCTCTCTCTCAGGGAGATATCTGTACACTGACTGGTGTCTCTCAGTCCTCCCCCTCTCTCTCAGGGAGATATCTGTACACTGACTGGTGTCTCTCAGTCCTCCCCCTCTCTCTCAGGGAGATATCTGTACACTGACTGGTGTCTCGCAGTCCCACCCTCTCTCTCAGGGAGATATCTGTACACTGACTGGTGTCTCGCAGTCCCACCCTCTCTCTCAGGGAGATATCTGTACACTGACTGGTGTCTCGCAGTCCCACCCTCTCTCTCAGGGAGATATCTGTACACTGACTGGTGTCTCTCAGTCCCCTCTCTCTCAGGGAGATATCTGTACACTGACTGGTGTCTCTCAGTCCCCTCTCTCTCAGGGAGATATCTGTACACTGACTGGTGTCTCTCAGTCCCCTCTCTCTCAGGGAGATATCTGTACACTGACTGGTGTCTCGCAGTCCCCCCCTCTCTCTCAGGGAGATATCTGTACACTGACTGGTGTCTCTCAGTCCTCTCTCTCTCAGGGAGATATCTGGACACTGACTGGTGTCTCGCAGTCCCACCCTCTCTCTCAGGGAGATATCTGTACACTGACTGGTGTCTCTCAGTCCCCCCCCTATCTCTCAGGGAGATATCTGTACACTGACTGGTGTCTCGCAGTCCCCCCCCCTCTCTCTCAGGGAGATATCTGTACACTGACTGGTGTCTCTCAGTCCCCTCTCTCTCAGGGAGATATCTGTACACTGACTGGTGTCTCGCAGTCCCCCCCTCTCTCTCAGGGAGATATCTGTACACTGACTGGTGTCTCGCAGTCCCCCCCTCTCTCTCAGGGAGATATCTGTACACTGACTGGTGTCTCGCAGTCCCCCCCTCTCTCTCAGGGAGATATCTGTATACTGACTGGTGTCTCGCAGTCCCCTCTCTCTCAGGGAGATATCTGTACACTGACTGGTGTCTCTCAGTCCCCTCTCTCTCAGGGAGATATCTGTACACTGACTGGTGTCTCTCAGTCCCCTCTCTCTCAGGGAGATATCTGTATACTGACTGGTGTCTCGCAGTCCCCTCTCTCTCAGGGAGATATCTGTACACTGACTGGTGTCTCTCAGTCCCCTCTCTCTCAGGGAGATATCTGTACACTGACTGGTGTCTCGCAGTCCCACCCTCTCTCTCAGGGAGATATCTGTACACTGACTGGTGTCTCTCAGTCCCCTCTCTCTCAGGGAGATATCTGTACACTGACTGGTGTCTCTCAGTCCCCTCTCTCTCAGGGAGATATCTGTACACTGACTGGTGTCTCGCAGTCCCCTCTCTCTCAGGGAGATATCTGTACACTGACTGGTGTCTCTCAGTCCCCTCTCTCTCAGGGAGATATCTGTACACTGACTGGTGTCTCGCAGTCCCCTCTCTCTCTCTCAGGGAGATATCTGTACACTGACTGGTGTCTCGCAGTCCCACCCTCTCTCTCAGGGAGATATCTGTACACTGACTGGTGTCTCGCAGTCCCACCCTCTCTCTCAGGGAGATATCTGTACACTGACTGGTGTCTCTCAGTCCTCCCCCTCTCTCTCAGGGAGATATCTGTACACTGACTGGTGTCTCTCAGTCCTCCCCCTCTCTCTCAGGGAGATATCTGTACACTGACTGGTGTCTCGCAGTCCCACCCTCTCTCTCAGGGAGATATCTGTACACTGACTGGTGTCTCGCAGTCCCACCCTCTCTCTCAGGGAGATATCTGTACACTGACTGGTGTCTCGCAGTCCCACCCTCTCTCTCAGGGAGATATCTGTACACTGACTGGTGTCTCTCAGTCCCCTCTCTCTCAGGGAGATATCTGTACACTGACTGGTGTCTCTCAGTCCCCTCTCTCTCAGGGAGATATCTGTACACTGACTGGTGTCTCTCAGTCCCCTCTCTCTCAGGGAGATATCTGTACACTGACTGGTGTCTCTCAGTCCCCTGCATCTCTTGGGGGTGATATTAGGACACTATCTGGTGAACCTGAAAGTTTACTTTTGCCAGTACAGCTATCCAGTTGCAGCCCCATCTCCAAGATGCACGGCAGAAAATCACCAAGGCTCATTAGTCAGCACCTTACAAATTTGTGACCTACGTTTTGGAAGGACATGGTCAACAGATAAATGATTACAACCCCCACCTGTACATTCTGTGCTGAACCATTCACAATCCTGCCTTGGAACTGTATCTCTGTTCCTGCACAATTACTGGGTCAATTTCCCAAACTTCCTGCAATCCCTAAACTGCAGAAAGTAGTTCCCCAGCACCGTCTCAAGGGCAATCACACATTTGCATCAAATTCTGGGTCAGCCAGCAACGCCCACATCGAGGGAAGGAATATAAAAAGACAGAATAATAAGAGCTGTCTCAGCTTGTTGCTAACAGATGCTGCTCACCGGAGAGGTGCCTGGGGATCCGGAGGCCTGTGTGTGTGTGTCTGTGTGCGTGTCTGTGTCTGTGTGTCTGTGTCTGTGTGTCTGTGCTTTCTGTGTGTGAGTCTGTGTGTGTGTCTGTGTCTGCGTGTGTGTGTGTGTGTGTGAGTGTGTGTGTGTGTGAATGTGTGTGTGTGTGTGTGAGTGTATGTGTGTGTGAATGTGTGTGTGAGTGTGTGTGTGTGCGCCTGTGTGTGTGTGTGAGTATGTGTGTGAGTGAGTGTGTCTGTGTGTGTGTCTGTATGTGTGTCTGTGTGTGTATGTGTGTGTGTGAGTGTGTGTCTGTGTGTGTGTATGTGTGTGTGAATGTGTGTGTGTGTGTGTCTGTGTGTGTGTTTATGTGTGTGTGAGCGTGTGTGTGAGTGCGAGTGTGTGTGAGTGAGTGTGTCTGTGTGAGTGTGTGAGTGTGAGTGTGTGTGTGTGCATGTGAGTCTGTGTGTGAGTGTGTGTCTGTGTGTCTATGTCTGTGTGTGTGAGTGTGTGTGTGTGTGAGTGTGTGCGTGCGTGAGTGCGTGTGTGTGTGAGTGTGTGAGTGTGTGTGTGAGTGCATGTGTAGGTGTGTGTGAGTGTGTGAGTATGTGTGTGAGTGTGTGTGTCGTGTATGTGTGTCTGTGTGTGTGTGAGTATGTGTGTCTCTGTGTGTGTGAGTGTGTGCATGTGAGTGTGTCTGTGTGAGTGTGTGTGTGAGTGTGAGTGTGTGTGTCTGTGTATGTGTGTGTGCGTGTGAGGGTGTGTGTGTGAGTGTGTGTCTGTGTGTGTGTGAGTGTGTGTATCTGTGTGTGTGTGAGTGTGTGTGTGTGTGTGTGCGTGTGAGTGTGTGTTTGTGAGTGTGTGTGAGTGTGTGTGTGTGTGTGTCTGTGTATGTGTGTGTGTGTGAGTGTGTGTCTGTGTGTGTGTGTGAGTGTGTGTCTGTGTGTGTGAGTGTGTGTGTGTGTGAGTGTGTGTGTCTGTGTGTGAGTGTGAGTGTGTGTGAGTGTGTGTGAGTGTGTGTGCGAGTGTGCGTGAGTGTGTGTGTGTGTGTGTGAGGATGTATGTGTGAGTGTGTGTGTGTGAATACGTGTGCATGTGTGTGTGAGTGTGTATGTGAGTGCGTGTGTATGTGTGTGTCTGTGTGTGTGAGTGTGTGTGAGTGTGTGTGTGTGTGTGAGGGTGTCTGTGTTTGTGTGAGTGTGTGTGTGTGTGAGTATGTGTGTCTGCGTGTGTGTGTGTGTGTCTGTGTGTGAGTGTGTGTGTCTGTGTGTGAGTGTGGGTGTGTGTGAGTGTGCGTGTGACTGTGTGTGAAAATGTGTGAGTGCGTGTGTATGTGTGTGTCTGTGTGTGTGTGTGTGTATGAGTGCGTCTGTGTTTGAGTGAGTGTGTGTGTGTGTGTGAGTGTGTGTGAGTGTGTGTGAGTGTGTGAGTGTGTGTGTGTCTGCGTGAGTGTGTGAGTGAGTGTGTCTGAGTGTGTGTGTGCGAGTGTGTGTGTCTGTGTGTGTGTGAGTGTGTGTGAGTGTGCGTGTGACTGTGTGGGAGAGTGTGTGAGTGTGTGTGAATGTGTGTGTGTGTGTGAGCGTGTGTGAGTGAGTGTGTGTGTGTGCATCTGTGTGTGTGAGTGTGTGTGTCTGCATGTGTGTGTCTGTGTGTGTGTGAGCGTGCGTGTGACTGTGTGTGAGAGTGAGTGTGTGTGTGTGTGTGCGTGTGTGTGTGTGTGAGTGCGTGTGTGAGTGTGTGAGTGAGTGTGAGTGTGTGAGAGTCTGTGTGTGTGTGTGTGAATGTGTGTGTGTGAGTGTGTGTGTGTGAGTGTGTGTGTGTGAGTGTGTGTGAGTGTCTGTGTGTGTCTGTGTGTGTGTGTGTGTTTGTGTGTGTGAGTGTGTGTGTGAGAGTGTGTGTGTGAGTGTGTGTGTGCGTGTGAGTATGTGTGTGTGTGTGAGTGTGAGTGTGTGTGAGTGTGATTGTGGGTGTGAGTGTGTGTGTGTAAGTGTGATTACATGAAGTAATTGTCAGGTGCTGGATTCTTCTGAAAAATGATTCAATCTTTAATCAATAGTTTGTTGGTAACTCATCAACACATTGTAACGTGGGAAAAGAGAGAGAGCTAGAACAGGTTTGAGACACAAGGAGGGAGGAGGAGACCAAAGGTAGGATAGAAATGAAAGATAGGCACGGAGTTGGGAAGATAGAGATAGAAATGAAGGAAGTAAATGGACAGGTCCAGCAGAGACAGGCAGAGTGAGTGAGGCACACCGAGAGAGAGAGAGAGACAGAGATGATAGTCAGAGTGAGTGAGGGACACTGAGAGAGAGAAAGACAGAGATGAGAGTCAGAGTGAGTGAGGCACACCGAGAGAGAGAGAGAGACAGAGATGATAGCCAGAGTGAGTGAGGCACACCGAGAGAGAGAGAGAGACAGAGATGATAGTCAGAGTGAGTGAGGCACACCGAGAGAGAGAGAGACAGATGATAGTCAAAGTGAGTGAGGCACACCGAGAGAGAGAGAGAGAGATGATAGTCAGAGCGAGAGAGGCACACTGAGAGAGAGACAGAGATGATAGTCAGAGTGAGTGAGGCACACCGAGAGAGAGAGGAGAGACAGAGATGATAGTCAGAGTGAGTGAGGCACACCGAGAGAGAGAGAGAGAGATGATAGTCAGAGTGAGTGAGGCACACCGAGAGAGAGAGACAGAGATGATAGTCAGAGTGAGTGAGGCACACTGAGAGAGAGACAGAGATGATAGTCAGAGTGAGTGAGGCACACCGAGAGAGAGAGGAGAGACAGAGATGATAGTCAGAGTGAGTGAGGCACACCGAGAGAGAGAGAGAGAGATGATAGTCAGAGCGAGAGAGGCACACCGAAAGAGAGAGAGAGAGAGAGAGACAGAGATGATAGTCAAAGTGAGTGAGGCACACTGAGAGAGAGACAGAGATGATAGTCAGAGTGAGTGAGGCACACTGAGAGAGAGAGACAGAGATGATAGTCAGAGTGAGTGAGGCACACCGAGAGAGAGAGACAGAGATGATAGTCAGAGTGAGTGAGGCACACTGAGAGAGAGAGACAGAGATGATAGTCAGAGTGAGTGAGGCACACCGAGAGAGAGAGGAGAGACAGAGATGATAGTCAGAGTGAGTGAGGCACACCGAGAGAGAGAGACAGAGATGATAGTCAGAGTGAGTGAGGCACACCGAGAGAGAGAGAGAGACAGAGATGATAGTCAGAGTGAGTGAGGCACACCGAGAGAGAGAGACAGAGATGATAGTCAGAGTGAGTGAGACACACCAAGTGAGAGATAGAGACAGATGATAGTCAGAGTGAGTGAGGCACACCGAGAGAGAGAGACAGGGATGATAGTCAGAGTGAGTGAGGTACACCGAGAGGGGGAGAGACAGAGATGAGAGTCAGAGTGAGTGAGGCACACCGAGAGAGAGACAGAGATGATAGTTAGAGTGAGTGAGGCACACCGAGAGAGAGAGAGACAGAGATGATAGTCAGAGTGAGTGAGGCACACCGAGAGAGAGAGAGAGAGACAGAGATGATAGTCAGAGTGATTGAGGCACACCGAGAGAGAGAGAGAGAGATGATAGTCAGAGTGAGTGAGGCACACCGAGAGAGGGAGAGAGATGATAGTCAGAGAGAGTGAGGCACACCGAGAGAGAGACAGAGATGATAGTCAGAGTGAGTGAGGCACACCGAGAGAGAGATAGAGAGACAGAGATGATAGTCAGAGTGAGTGAGGCACACCGAGAGAGAGAGAGACAGAGATGATAGTCAGAGTGAGTGAGGCACACCGAGAGAGAGAGAGAGAGACAGAGATGATTGTCAGAGTGAGTGAGGCACACCGAGAGAGAGAGAGACAGAGAGGATACTCAGAGTGAGTGAGGCACACCGAGAGAGAGAGAGAGAGATGATAGTCAAAGTGAGTGAGGCACACCGAGAGAGAGAGAGAGATGATAGTCAGAGCGAGAGAGGCACACCGAAAGAGAGAGAGAGAGAGACAGAGATGATAGTCAGAGTGAGTGAGGCACACTGAGAGAGAGACAGAGATGATAGTCAGAGTGAGTGAGGCACACCGAGAGAGAGAGGGAGAGATGACAGTCAGAGTGAGTGAGGCACACCGAGAGAGGGAGAGAGATGATAGTCAGAGTGAGTGAGGCACACCGAGAGAGAGAGAGACAGAGATGACAGTCAGAGTGAGTGATGCACACCGAGAGAGAGAGAGACAGAGATGATAGTCAGAGTGAGTGAGGCACACCGAGAGAGAGAGAGACAGAGATGATAGTCTGAGTGAGTGAGGCACACCGAGAGAGAGAGAGAGACAGAGATGATAGTCAGAGTGAGTGAGACACACCGAGTGAGAGAGAGAGACAGATGATAGTCAGAGTGAGTGAGGCACACCGAGAGAGAGAGAGAGACAGAGATGATAGTCAGAATGAGTGAGGCACACCGAGAGAGAGAGAGACAGAGATGATAGTCAGAGTCAGTGAGGTACACCGAGAGAGAGAGAGAGAGATGATAGTCAGAGTGAGTGAGGCACACCGAGAGAGGGAGAGAGATGATAGTCAGAGTGAGTGAGGCACACCAAGAGAGAGACAGAGATGATAGTCAGAGTGAGTGAGGCACACCAGAGAGAGAGACAGAGATGATAGTCAGAGTGAGTGAGGCACACCGAGAGACACAGAGAGAGATGATAGTCAGAGTGAGTGAGGCACACCGAGAGAGGGAGAGAGATGATCGTCAGAGTGAGTGAGGCACACCGAGAGAGAGACAGAGATGATAGTCAGAGTGAGTGAGGCACACCGAGAGAGAGAGAGAGACAGAGATGATAGTCAGAGTGAGTGAGACACATCGAGAGAGAGAGAGAGACAGAGATGATCGTCAGAGTGAGTGAGGCACACCGAGAGAGAGAGAGAGACAGAGATGATAGTCAGAGTGAGTGAGACACATCGAGAGAGAGAGAGAGACAGAGATGATCGTCAGAGTGAGTGAGGCACACCGAGAGAGGGAGAGATGATAGTCAGAATGAGTGAGGCACACCGAGAGAGAGAGAGAGAGACAGAGATGATAGTCAGAGTGAGTGGGGCACACCGAGAGAGGGAGAGATGATAGTCAGAATGAGTGAGGCACACCGAGAGAGAGAGACAGAGATGAGAGTCAGAGTGAGTGAGACGCATCGAGAGAGAGAGAGACAGAGACAGAGATGATAGTCAGAGTGAGTGAGGCACACCGAGAGAGAGAGAGACAGAGATGAGAGTCAGAGTGAGTGAGGCACACCGAGAGAGAGTGAGACAGAGATGATAGTCAGAGTGAGTGAGGCACACCGAGAGAGAGAGAGACAGAGATGATAGTCAGAGTGAGTGAGGCACACCGAGAGAGAGAGAGAGACAGAGATGGTAGTCAGAGTGAGTGAGGCACACGGAGAGAGAGAGAGAGAGAGATGATCGTCTGAGTGAGTGAGGCACACCGAGAGAGAGAGAGAGAGACAGAGATGATAGTCAGAGTGAGTGAGACACACCGAGTGAGAGAGAGAGACAGATGATAGTCAGAGTGAGTGAGGCACATCGAGAGAGAGAGAGACAGAGATGATAGTCAGAGTGAGTGAGACACACCGAGTGAGAGAGAGAGAGACAGAGATGATAGTCAGAGTGAGTGAGGCACACCGAGAGAGCGAGAGAGAGATGATAGTCAGAGTGAGTGAGGCACACCGAGAGAGGGAGAGAGATGATAGTCAGAGTGAGTGAGGCACACCAAGGGAGAGACAGAGATGATAGTCAGAGTGAGTGAGGCACATCAGAGAGAGAGACAGAGATGATAGTCAGAGTGAGTGAGGCACACCGAGAGACAGAGACAGAGATGATAGTCAGAGTGAGTGAGGCACACCCAGAGAGAGAGACAGAGATGATAGTCAGAGTGAGTGAGACACACCGAGTGAGAGAGAGAGACAGATGACAGTCAGAGTGAGTGAGGCACATCGAGAGAGAGAGAGACAGAGATGATAGTCAGAGTGAGTGAGACACACCGAGTGAGAGAGAGAGACAGAGATGATAGTCAGAGTGAGTGAGGCACACCGAGAGACAGAGACAGAGATGATAGTCAGAGTGAGTGAGGCACACCCAGAGAGAGAGAGAGACAGAGATGATAGTCAGAGTGAGTGAGACACACCGAGTGAGAGAGAGAGACAGATGATAGTCAGAGTGAGTGAGGCACACCGAGAGAGAGACAGAGATGATAGTCAGAGTGAGTGAGGCACACCGAGAGAGGGAGAGACAGAGATGATAGTCAGAGTGAGTGAGGCACACCGAGAGAGAGACAGAGATGACAGACAGAGTGAGTGAGGCACACCGACAGAGAGAGAGAGAGACAGAGATGATGGACAGAGTGAGTGAGGCACACCGAGAGAGAGAGAAAGAGACAGAGATGATAGTCTGAGTGAGTGAGGCACACCGAGAGAGAGAGAGAGAGATGATAGTCAGAGTGAGTGAGGCACACCGAGAGAGGGAGAGAGATGATAGTCAGAGTGAATGAGGCACACCGAGAGAGAGAGAGAGACAGAGATGATAGTCAGAGTGATTGAGGCACTCCGAGAGTGAGACAGACAGAGATGATAGTCAGAGTGAGTGAGGCACACCGAGAGAGAGAGAGAGACAGATGATAGTCAGAGTGAGTGAGGCACATCGAGAGAGAGAGAGAGAGAGGATAGTCAGAGTGAGTGAGGCACACCGAGAGAGGGAGAGTTGATAGTCAGAGTGAGTGAGGCACACCGAGAGAGAGAGACAGAGATGATAGTCAGAGTGAGTGAGATGCATCGAGAGAGAGAGAGAGACAGAGATGATAGTCAGAGTGAGTGAGGCACACCGAGAGAGAGAGATGATAGTCAGAGTGAGTGAGGCACACTGAGAGAGAGACAGAGATGATAGTCAGAGTGAGTGAGGCACACCGAGAGAGAGAGTCAGAGATGATAGTCAGAGTGAGTGAGGCACACCGAGAGAGAGAGACAGAGATGATTGTCAGAGTGAGTGAGGCACACCGAGAGTGAGAGAGAGAGGCAGAGATGGTAGTCAGAGTGAGTGAGGCACACCGAGAGAGAGAGAGAGAGACAGAGATGATAGTCAGAGTGAGTGAGGCACACCGAGAGAGAGAGAGAAATGGTAGTCAGAGTGAGCGAGGCACACCGAGAGAGGGAGAGAGATGATAGTCAGAGTGAGTGAAGCACACCAAGAGAGAGACAGAGATGATAGTCAGAGTGAGTGAGGTACACCGAGAGAGAGAGAGAGAGATGACAGTCAGAGTGAGTGAGGCACACCGAGAGAGGGAGAGAGATGATAGTCAGAGTGAGTGAGGCACACCGAGAGAGAGAGAGACAGAGATGACAGTCAGAGTGAGTGATGCACACCGAGAGAGAGAGAGACAGAGATGATAGTCAGAGTGAGTGAGGCACACCGAGAGAGAGAGAGACAGAGATGATAGTCTGAGTGAGTGAGGCACACCGAGAGAGAGAGAGAGACAGAGATGATAGTCAGAGTGAGTGAGACACACCGAGTGAGAGAGAGAGACAGATGATAGTCAGAGTGAGTGAGGCACACCGAGAGAGAGAGAGAGACAGAGATGATAGTCAGAGTGAGTGAGGCACACCGAGAGAGAGAGAGACAGAGATGATAGTCAGAGTCAGTGAGGTACACCGAGAGAGAGAGAGAGAGATGATAGTCAGAGTGAGTGAGGCACACCAAGAGAGAGACAGAGATGATAGTCAGAGTGAGTGAGGCACACCAGAGAGAGAGACAGAGATGATAGTCAGAGTGAGTGAGGCACACCGAGAGACACAGAGAGAGATGATAGTCAGAGTGAGTGAGGCACACCGAGAGAGGGAGAGAGATGATCGTCAGAGTGAGTGAGGCACACCGAGAGAGAGACAGAGATGATAGTCAGAGTGAGTGAGGCACACCGAGAGAGAGAGAGAGACAGAGATGATAGTCAGAGTGAGTGAGACACATCGAGAGAGAGAGAGAGACAGAGATGATCGTCAGAGTGAGTGAGGCACACCGAGAGAGAGAGAGAGACAGAGATGATAGTCAGAGTGAGTGAGACACATCGAGAGAGAGAGAGAGACAGAGATGATCGTCAGAGTGAGTGAGGCACACCGAGAGAGGGAGAGATGATAGTCAGAATGAGTGAGGCACACCGAGAGAGAGAGAGAGAGACAGAGATGATAGTCAGAGTGAGTGGGGCACACCGAGAGAGGGAGTGATGATAGTCAGAATGAGTGAGGCACACCGAGAGAGAGAGACAGAGATGAGAGTCAGAGTGAGTGAGACGCATCGAGAGAGAGAGAGACAGAGACAGAGATGATAGTCAGAGTGAGTGAGGCACACCGAGAGAGAGAGAGACAGAGATGAGAGTCAGAGTGAGTGAGGCACACCGAGAGAGAGTGAGACAGAGATGATAGTCAGAGTGAGTGAGGCACACCGAGAGAGAGAGAGACAGAGATGATAGTCAGAGTGAGTGAGGCACACCGAGAGAGAGAGAGAGACAGAGATGGTAGTCAGAGTGAGTGAGGCACACGGAGAGAGAGAGAGAGAGAGATGATCGTCTGAGTGAGTGAGGCACACCGAGAGAGAGAGAGAGAGACAGAGATGATAGTCAGAGTGAGTGAGACACACCGAGTGAGAGAGAGAGACAGATGATAGTCAGAGTGAGTGAGGCACATCGAGAGAGAGAGAGACAGAGATGATAGTCAGAGTGAGTGAGACACACCGAGTGAGAGAGAGAGAGACAGAGATGATAGTCAGAGTGAGTGAGGCACACCGAGAGAGCGAGAGAGAGATGATAGTCAGAGTGAGTGAGGCACACCGAGAGAGGGAGAGAGATGATAGTCAGAGTGAGTGAGGCACACCAAGGGAGAGACAGAGATGATAGTCAGAGTGAGTGAGGCACATCAGAGAGAGAGACAGAGATGATAGTCAGAGTGAGTGAGGCACACCGAGAGACAGAGACAGAGATGATAGTCAGAGTGAGTGAGGCACACCCAGAGAGAGAGACAGAGATGATAGTCAGAGTGAGTGAGACACACCGAGTGAGAGAGAGAGACAGATGACAGTCAGAGTGAGTGAGGCACATCGAGAGAGAGAGAGACAGAGATGATAGTCAGAGTGAGTGAGACACACCGAGTGAGAGAGAGAGACAGAGATGATAGTCAGAGTGAGTGAGGCACACCGAGAGACAGAGACAGAGATGATAGTCAGAGTGAGTGAGGCACACCCAGAGAGAGAGAGAGACAGAGATGATAGTCAGAGTGAGTGAGACACACCGAGTGAGAGAGAGAGACAGATGATAGTCAGAGTGAGTGAGGCACACCGAGAGAGAGACAGGGATGATAGTCAGAGTGAGTGAGGTACACCGAGAGAGGGAGAGACAGAGATGATAGTCAGAGTGAGTGAGGCACACCGAGAGAGAGACAGAGATGATAGTTAGAGTGAGTGAGGCACACCGAGAGAGAGAGAGAGACAGAGATGATAGTCAGAGTGAGTGAGGCACACCGAGAGAGAGAGAGAGAGACAGAGATGATAGTCAGAGTGAGTGAGGCACACCGAGAGAGGGAGAGACAGAGATGATAGTCAGAGTGAGTGAGGCACACCGAGAGAGAGATAGAGAGAGAGACAGAGATGATAGTCAGAGTGAGTGAGGCACACCGAGAGAGAGAGAGAGACAGATGATAGTCAGAGTGAGTGAGGCACATCGAGAGAGAGAGAGAGAGAGGATAGTCAGAGTGAGTGAGGCACACCGAGAGAGGGAGAGTTGATAGTCAGAGTGAGTGAGGCACACCGAGAGAGAGAGACAGAGATGATAGTCAGAGTGAGTGAGATGCATCGAGAGAGAGAGAGAGACAGAGATGATAGTCAGAGTGAGTGAGACACACCGAGAGAGAGAGATGATAGTCAGAGTGAGTGAGGCACACTGAGAGAGAGACAGAGATGATAGTCAGAGTGAGTGAGGCACACCGAGAGAGAGAGTCAGAGATGATAGTCAGAGTGAGTGAGGCACACCGAGAGAGAGAGACAGAGATGATTGTCAGAGTGAGTGAGGCACACCGAGAGTGAGAGAGAGAGGCAGAGATGGTAGTCAGAGTGAGTGAGGCACACCGAGAGAGAGAGAGAGAGACAGAGATGATAGTCAGAGTGAGTGAGGCACACCGAGAGAGAGAGAGAAATGATAGTCAGAGTGAGCGAGGCACACCGAGAGAGGGAGAGAGATGATAGTCAGAGTGAGTGAAGCACACCAAGAGAGAGACAGAGATGATAGTCAGAGTGAGTGAGGTACACCGAGAGAGAGAGAGAGAGATGACAGTCAGAGTGAGTGAGGCACACCGAGAGAGGGAGAGAGATGATAGTCAGAGTGAGTGAGGCACACCGAGAGAGAGAGAGACAGAGATGACAGTCAGAGTGAGTGATGCACACCGAGAGAGAGAGAGACAGAGATGATAGTCAGAGTGAGTGAGGCACACCGAGAGAGAGAGAGACAGAGATGATAGTCTGAGTGAGTGAGGCACACCGAGAGAGAGAGAGAGACAGAGATGATAGTCAGAGTGAGTGAGACACACCGAGTGAGAGAGAGAGACAGATGATAGTCAGAGTGAGTGAGGCACACCGAGAGAGAGAGAGAGACAGAGATGATAGTCAGAGTGAGTGAGGCACACCGAGAGAGAGAGAGACAGAGATGATAGTCAGAGTCAGTGAGGTACACCGAGAGAGAGAGAGAGAGATGATAGTCAGAGTGAGTGAGGCACACCGAGAGAGGGAGAGAGATGATAGTCAGAGTGAGTGAGGCACACCAAGAGAGAGACAGAGATGATAGTCAGAGTGAGTGAGGCACACCAGAGAGAGAGACAGAGATGATAGTCAGAGTGAGTGAGGCACACCGAGAGACACAGAGAGAGATGATAGTCAGAGTGAGTGAGGCACACCGAGAGAGGGAGAGAGATGATCGTCAGAGTGAGTGAGGCACACCGAGAGAGAGACAGAGATGATAGTCAGAGTGAGTGAGGCACACCGAGAGAGAGAGAGAGACAGAGATGATAGTCAGAGTGAGTGAGACACATCGAGAGAGAGAGAGAGACAGAGATGATCGTCAGAGTGAGTGAGGCACACCGAGAGAGAGAGAGAGACAGAGATGATAGTCAGAGTGAGTGAGACACATCGAGAGAGAGAGAGAGACAGAGATGATCGTCAGAGTGAGTGAGGCACACCGAGAGAGGGAGAGATGATAGTCAGAATGAGTGAGGCACACCGAGAGAGAGAGAGAGAGACAGAGATGATAGTCAGAGTGAGTGGGGCACACCGAGAGAGGGAGAGATGATAGTCAGAATGAGTGAGGCACACCGAGAGAGAGAGACAGAGATGAGAGTCAGAGTGAGTGAGACGCATCGAGAGAGAGAGAGACAGAGACAGAGATGATAGTCAGAGTGAGTGAGGCACACCGAGAGAGAGAGAGACAGAGATGAGAGTCAGAGTGAGTGAGGCACACCGAGAGAGAGAGAGACAGAGGTGATAGTCAGAGTGAGTGAGGCACACCGAGAGAGAGAGAGAGAGACAGAGATGATAGTCAGAGTGATTGAGGCACACCGAGAGAGAGAGAGAGAGATGATAGTCAGAGTGAGTGAGGCACACCGAGAGAGGGAGAGAGATGATAGTCAGAGAGAGTGAGGCACACCGAGAGAGAGACAGAGATGATAGTCAGAGTGAGTGAGGCACACCGAGAGAGAGATAGAGAGACAGAGATGATAGTCAGAGTGAGTGAGGCACACCGAGAGAGAGAGAGACAGAGATGATAGTCAGAGTGAGTGAGGCACACCGAGAGAGAGAGAGAGAGACAGAGATGATTGTCAGAGTGAGTGAGGCACACCGAGAGAGAGAGAGACAGAGAGGATACTCAGAGTGAGTGAGGCACACCGAGAGAGAGAGAGAGAGATGATAGTCAAAGTGAGTGAGGCACACCGAGAGAGAGAGAGAGATGATAGTCAGAGCGAGAGAGGCACACCGAAAGAGAGAGAGAGAGAGACAGAGATGATAGTCAGAGTGAGTGAGGCACACTGAGAGAGAGACAGAGATGATAGTCAGAGTGAGTGAGGCACACCGAGAGAGAGAGGGAGAGATGACAGTCAGAGTGAGTGAGGCACACCGAGAGAGGGAGAGAGATGATAGTCAGAGTGAGTGAGGCACACCGAGAGAGAGAGAGACAGAGATGACAGTCAGAGTGAGTGATGCACACCGAGAGAGAGAGAGACAGAGATGATAGTCAGAGTGAGTGAGGCACACCGAGAGAGAGAGAGACAGAGATGATAGTCTGAGTGAGTGAGGCACACCGAGAGAGAGAGAGAGACAGAGATGATAGTCAGAGTGAGTGAGACACACCGAGTGAGAGAGAGAGACAGATGATAGTCAGAGTGAGTGAGGCACACCGAGAGAGAGAGAGAGACAGAGATGATAGTCAGAGTGAGTGAGGCACACCGAGAGAGAGAGAGACAGAGATGATAGTCAGAGTCAGTGAGGTACACCGAGAGAGAGAGAGAGAGATGATAGTCAGAGTGAGTGAGGCACACCGAGAGAGGGAGAGAGATGATAGTCAGAGTGAGTGAGGCACACCAAGAGAGAGACAGAGATGATAGTCAGAGTGAGTGAGGCACACCAGAGAGAGAGACAGAGATGATAGTCAGAGTGAGTGAGGCACACCGAGAGACACAGAGAGAGATGATAGTCAGAGTGAGTGAGGCACACCGAGAGAGGGAGAGAGATGATCGTCAGAGTGAGTGAGGCACACCGAGAGAGAGACAGAGATGATAGTCAGAGTGAGTGAGGCACACCGAGAGAGAGAGAGAGACAGAGATGATAGTCAGAGTGAGTGAGACACATCGAGAGAGAGAGAGAGACAGAGATGATCGTCAGAGTGAGTGAGGCACACCGAGAGAGAGAGAGAGACAGAGATGATAGTCAGAGTGAGTGAGACACATCGAGAGAGAGAGAGAGACAGAGATGATCGTCAGAGTGAGTGAGGCACACCGAGAGAGGGAGAGATGATAGTCAGAATGAGTGAGGCACACCGAGAGAGAGAGAGAGAGACAGAGATGATAGTCAGAGTGAGTGGGGCACACCGAGAGAGGGAGAGATGATAGTCAGAATGAGTGAGGCACACCGAGAGAGAGAGACAGAGATGAGAGTCAGAGTGAGTGAGACGCATCGAGAGAGAGAGAGACAGAGACAGAGATGATAGTCAGAGTGAGTGAGGCACACCGAGAGAGAGAGAGACAGAGATGAGAGTCAGAGTGAGTGAGGCACACCGAGAGAGAGTGAGACAGAGATGATAGTCAGAGTGAGTGAGGCACACCGAGAGAGAGAGAGACAGAGATGATAGTCAGAGTGAGTGAGGCACACCGAGAGAGAGAGAGAGACAGAGATGGTAGTCAGAGTGAGTGAGGCACACGGAGAGAGAGAGAGAGAGAGATGATCGTCTGAGTGAGTGAGGCACACCGAGAGAGAGAGAGAGAGACAGAGATGATAGTCAGAGTGAGTGAGACACACCGAGTGAGAGAGAGAGACAGATGATAGTCAGAGTGAGTGAGGCACATCGAGAGAGAGAGAGACAGAGATGATAGTCAGAGTGAGTGAGACACACCGAGTGAGAGAGAGAGAGACAGAGATGATAGTCAGAGTGAGTGAGGCACACCGAGAGAGCGAGAGAGAGATGATAGTCAGAGTGAGTGAGGCACACCGAGAGAGGGAGAGAGATGATAGTCAGAGTGAGTGAGGCACACCAAGGGAGAGACAGAGATGATAGTCAGAGTCAGTGAGGCACATCAGAGAGAGAGACAGAGATGATAGTCAGAGTGAGTGAGGCACACCGAGAGACAGAGACAGAGATGATAGTCAGAGTGAGTGAGGCACACCCAGAGAGAGAGACAGAGATGATAGTCAGAGTGAGTGAGACACACCGAGTGAGAGAGAGAGACAGATGACAGTCAGAGTGAGTGAGGCACATCGAGAGAGAGAGAGACAGAGATGATAGTCAGAGTGAGTGAGACACACCGAGTGAGAGAGAGAGACAGAGATGATAGTCAGAGTGAGTGAGGCACACCGAGAGACAGAGACAGAGATGATAGTCAGAGTGAGTGAGGCACACCCAGAGAGAGAGAGAGACAGAGATGATAGTCAGAGTGAGTGAGACACACCGAGTGAGAGAGAGAGACAGATGATAGTCAGAGTGAGTGAGGCACACCGAGAGAGAGACAGAGATGATAGTCAGAGTGAGTGAGGCACACCGAGAGAGGGAGAGACAGAGATGATAGTCAGAGTGAGTGAGGCACACCGAGAGAGAGACAGAGATGACAGACAGAGTGAGTGAGGCACACCGACAGAGAGAGAGAGAGACAGAGATGATGGACAGAGTGAGTGAGGCACACCGAGAGAGAGAGAAAGAGACAGAGATGATAGTCTGAGTGAGTGAGGCACACCGAGAGAGAGAGAGAGAGATGATAGTCAGAGTGAGTGAGGCACACCGAGAGAGGGAGAGAGATGATAGTCAGAGTGAATGAGGCACACCGAGAGAGAGAGAGAGACAGAGATGATAGTCAGAGTGATTGAGGCACTCCGAGAGTGAGACAGACAGAGATGATAGTCAGAGTGAGTGAGGCACACCGAGAGAGAGAGAGAGACAGATGATAGTCAGAGTGAGTGAGGCACATCGAGAGAGAGAGAGAGAGAGGATAGTCAGAGTGAGTGAGGCACACCGAGAGAGGGAGAGTTGATAGTCAGAGTGAGTGAGGCACACCGAGAGAGAGAGACAGAGATGATAGTCAGAGTGAGTGAGATGCATCGAGAGAGAGAGAGAGACAGAGATGATAGTCAGAGTGAGTGAGGCACACCGAGAGAGAGAGATGATAGTCAGAGTGAGTGAGGCACACTGAGAGAGAGACAGAGATGATAGTCAGAGTGAGTGAGGCACACCGAGAGAGAGAGTCAGAGATGATAGTCAGAGTGAGTGAGGCACACCGAGAGAGAGAGACAGAGATGATTGTCAGAGTGAGTGAGGCACACCGAGTGTGAGAGAGAGAGGCAGAGATGGTAGTCAGAGTGAGTGAGGCACACCGAGAGAGAGAGAGAGAGACAGAGATGATAGTCAGAGTGAGTGAGGCACACCGAGAGAGAGAGAGAAATGATAGTCAGAGTGAGCGAGGCACACCGAGAGAGGGAGAGAGATGATAGTCAGAGTGAGTGAAGCACACCAAGAGAGAGACAGAGATGATAGTCAGAGTGAGTGAGGTACACCGAGAGAGAGAGAGAGAGATGACAGTCAGAGTGAGTGAGGCACACCGAGAGAGGGAGAGAGATGATAGTCAGAGTGAGTGAGGCACACCGAGAGAGAGAGAGACAGAGATGACAGTCAGAGTGAGTGATGCACACCGAGAGAGAGAGAGACAGAGATGATAGTCAGAGTGAGTGAGGCACACCGAGAGAGAGAGAGACAGAGATGATAGTCTGAGTGAGTGAGGCACACCGAGAGAGAGAGAGAGACAGAGATGATAGTCAGAGTGAGTGAGACACACCGAGTGAGAGAGAGAGACAGATGATAGTCAGAGTGAGTGAGGCACACCGAGAGAGAGAGAGAGACAGAGATGATAGTCAGAGTGAGTGAGGCACACCGAGAGAGAGAGAGACAGAGATGATAGTCAGAGTCAGTGAGGTACACCGAGAGAGAGAGAGAGAGATGATAGTCAGAGTGAGTGAGGCACACCGAGAGAGGGAGAGAGATGATAGTCAGAGTGAGTGAGGCACACCAAGAGAGAGACAGAGATGATAGTCAGAGTGAGTGAGGCACACCAGAGAGAGAGACAGAGATGATAGTCAGAGTGAGTGAGGCACACCGAGAGACACAGAGAGAGATGATAGTCAGAGTGAGTGAGGCACACCGAGAGAGGGAGAGAGATGATCGTCAGAGTGAGTGAGGCACACCGAGAGAGAGACAGAGATGATAGTCAGAGTGAGTGAGGCACACCGAGAGAGAGAGAGAGACAGAGATGATAGTCAGAGTGAGTGAGACACATCGAGAGAGAGAGAGAGACAGAGATGATCGTCAGAGTGAGTGAGGCACACCGAGAGAGAGAGAGAGACAGAGATGATAGTCAGAGTGAGTGAGACACATCGAGAGAGAGAGAGAGACAGAGATGATCGTCAGAGTGAGTGAGGCACACCGAGAGAGGGAGAGATGATAGTCAGAATGAGTGAGGCACACCGAGAGAGAGAGAGAGAGACAGAGATGATAGTCAGAGTGAGTGGGGCACACCGAGAGAGGGAGAGATGATAGTCAGAATGAGTGAGGCACACCGAGAGAGAGAGACAGAGATGAGAGTCAGAGTGAGTGAGACGCATCGAGAGAGAGAGAGACAGAGACAGAGATGATAGTCAGAGTGAGTGAGGCACACCGAGAGAGAGAGAGACAGAGATGAGAGTCAGAGTGAGTGAGGCACACCGAGAGAGAGTGAGACAGAGATGATAGTCAGAGTGAGTGAGGCACACCGAGAGAGAGAGAGACAGAGATGATAGTCAGAGTGAGTGAGGCACACCGAGAGAGAGAGAGAGACAGAGATGGTAGTCAGAGTGAGTGAGGCACACGGAGAGAGAGAGAGAGAGAGATGATCGTCTGAGTGAGTGAGGCACACCGAGAGAGAGAGAGAGAGACAGAGATGATAGTCAGAGTGAGTGAGACACACCGAGTGAGAGAGAGAGACAGATGATAGTCAGAGTGAGTGAGGCACATCGAGAGAGAGAGAGACAGAGATGATAGTCAGAGTGAGTGAGACACACCGAGTGAGAGAGAGAGAGACAGAGATGATAGTCAGAGTGAGTGAGGCACACCGAGAGAGCGAGAGAGAGATGATAGTCAGAGTGAGTGAGGCACACCGAGAGAGGGAGAGAGATGATAGTCAGAGTGAGTGAGGCACACCAAGGGAGAGACAGAGATGATAGTCAGAGTGAGTGAGGCACATCAGAGAGAGAGACAGAGATGATAGTCAGAGTGAGTGAGGCACACCCAGAGAGAGAGACAGAGATGATAGTCAGAGTGAGTGAGACACACCGAGTGAGAGAGAGAGACAGATGACAATCAGAGTGAGTGAGGCACATCGAGAGAGAGAGAGACAGAGATGATAGTCAGAGTGAGTGAGACACACCGAGTGAGAGAGAGAGACAGAGATGATAGTCAGAGTGAGTGAGGCACACCGAGAGACAGAGACAGAGATGATAGTCAGAGTGAGTGAGGCACACCCAGAGAGAGAGAGAGACAGAGATGATAGTCAGAGTGAGTGAGACACACCGAGTGAGAGAGAGAGACAGATGATAGTCAGAGTGAGTGAGGCACACCGAGAGAGAGACAGGGATGATAGTCAGAGTGAGTGAGGTACACCGAGAGAGGGAGAGACAGAGATGATAGTCAGAGTGAGTGAGGCACACCGAGAGAGAGACAGAGATGATAGTTAGAGTGAGTGAGGCACACCGAGAGAGAGAGAGAGACAGAGATGATAGTCAGAGTGAGTGAGGCACACCGAGAGAGAGAGAGAGAGACAGAGATGATAGTCAGAGTGAGTGAGGCACACTGAGAGAGGGAGAGACAGAGATGATAGTCAGAGTGAGTGAGGCACACCGAGAGAGAGAGAGAGACAGAGATGATAGTCAGAGTGAGTGAGGCACACCGAGAGAGAGATAGAGAGAGAGACAGAGATGATAGTCAGAGTGAGTGAGGCACACCGAGAGAGAGAGAGAGACAGATGATAGTCAGAGTGAGTGAGGCACATCGAGAGAGAGAGAGAGAGAGGATAGTCAGAGTGAGTGAGGCACACCGAGAGAGGGAGAGTTGATAGTCAGAGTGAGTGAGGCACACCGAGAGAGAGAGACAGAGATGATAGTCAGAGTGAGTGAGATGCATCGAGAGAGAGAGAGAGACAGAGATGATAGTCAGAGTGAGTGAGGCACACCGAGAGAGAGAGATGATAGTCAGAGTGAGTGAGGCACACTGAGAGAGAGACAGAGATGATAGTCAGAGTGAGTGAGGCACACCGAGAGAGAGAGTCAGAGATGATAGTCAGAGTGAGTGAGGCACACCGAGAGAGAGAGACAGAGATGATTGTCAGAGTGAGTGAGGCACACCGAGAGTGAGAGAGAGAGGCAGAGATGGTAGTCAGAGTGAGTGAGGCACACCGAGAGAGAGAGAGAAATGATAGTCAGAGTGAGCGAGGCACACCGAGAGAGGGAGAGAGATGATAGTCAGAGTGAGTGAAGCACACCAAGAGAGAGACAGAGATGATAGTCAGAGTGAGTGAGGTACACCGAGAGAGAGAGAGAGAGATGACAGTCAGAGTGAGTGAGGCACACCGAGAGAGGGAGAGAGATGATAGTCAGAGTGAGTGAGGCACACCGAGAGAGAGAGAGACAGAGATGACAGTCAGAGTGAGTGATGCACACCGAGAGAGAGAGAGACAGAGATGATAGTCAGAGTGAGTGAGGCACACCGAGAGAGAGAGAGACAGAGATGATAGTCTGAGTGAGTGAGGCACACCGAGAGAGAGAGAGAGACAGAGATGATAGTCAGAGTGAGTGAGACACACCGAGTGAGAGAGAGAGACAGATGATAGTCAGAGTGAGTGAGGCACACCGAGAGAGAGAGAGAGACAGAGATGATAGTCAGAGTGAGTGAGGCACACCGAGAGAGAGAGAGACAGAGATGATAGTCAGAGTCAGTGAGGTACACCGAGAGAGAGAGAGAGAGATGATAGTCAGAGTGAGTGAGGCACACCGAGAGAGGGAGAGAGATGATAGTCAGAGTGAGTGAGGCACACCAAGAGAGAGACAGAGATGATAGTCAGAGTGAGTGAGGCACACCAGAGAGAGAGACAGAGATGATAGTCAGAGTGAGTGAGGCACACCGAGAGACACAGAGAGAGATGATAGTCAGAGTGAGTGAGGCACACCGAGAGAGGGAGAGAGATGATCGTCAGAGTGAGTGAGGCACACCGAGAGAGAGACAGAGATGATAGTCAGAGTGAGTGAGGCACACCGAGAGAGAGAGAGAGACAGAGATGATAGTCAGAGTGAGTGAGACACATCGAGAGAGAGAGAGAGACAGAGATGATCGTCAGAGTGAGTGAGGCACACCGAGAGAGAGAGAGAGACAGAGATGATAGTCAGAGTGAGTGAGACACATCGAGAGAGAGAGAGAGACTGAGATGATCGTCAGAGTGAGTGAGGCACACCGAGAGAGGGAGAGATGATAGTCAGAATGAGTGAGGCACACCGAGAGAGAGAGAGAGAGACAGAGATGATAGTCAGAGTGAGTGGGGCACACCGAGAGAGGGAGAGATGATAGTCAGAATGAGTGAGGCACACCGAGAGAGAGAGACAGAGATGAGAGTCAGAGTGAGTGAGACGCATCGAGAGAGAGAGAGACAGAGACAGAGATGATAGTCAGAGTGAGTGAGGCACACCGAGAGAGAGAGAGACAGAGATGAGAGTCAGAGTGAGTGAGGCACACCGAGAGAGAGTGAGACAGAGATGATAGTCAGAGTGAGTGAGGCACACCGAGAGAGAGAGAGACAGAGATGATAGTCAGAGTGAGTGAGGCACACCGAGAGAGAGAGAGAGACAGAGATGGTAGTCAGAGTGAGTGAGGCACACGGAGAGAGAGAGAGAGAGAGATGATCGTCTGAGTGAGTGAGGCACACCGAGAGAGAGAGAGAGAGACAGAGATGATAGTCAGAGTGAGTGAGACACACCGAGTGAGAGAGAGAGACAGATGATAGTCAGAGTGAGTGAGGCACATCGAGAGAGAGAGAGACAGAGATGATAGTCAGAGTGAGTGAGACACACCGAGTGAGAGAGAGAGAGACAGAGATGATAGTCAGAGTGAGTGAGGCACACCGAGAGAGCGAGAGAGAGATGATAGTCAGAGTGAGTGAGGCACACCGAGAGAGGGAGAGAGATGATAGTCAGAGTGAGTGAGGCACACCAAGGGAGAGACAGAGATGATAGTCAGAGTGAGTGAGGCACATCAGAGAGAGAGACAGAGATGATAGTCAGAGTGAGTGAGGCACACCGAGAGACAGAGACAGAGATGATAGTCAGAGTGAGTGAGGCACACCCAGAGAGAGAGACAGAGATGATAGTCAGAGTGAGTGAGACACACCGAGTGAGAGAGAGAGACAGATGACAGTCAGAGTGAGTGAGGCACATCGAGAGAGAGAGAGACAGCGATGATAGTCAGAGTGAGTGAGACACACCGAGTGAGAGAGAGAGACAGAGATGATAGTCAGAGTGAGTGAGGCACACCGAGAGACAGAGACAGAGATGATAGTCAGAGTGAGTGAGGCACACCCAGAGAGAGAGACAGAGATGATAGTCAGAGTGAGTGAGGCACACCGAGAGAGAGAGAGACAGAGATGAGAGTCAGAGTGAGTGAGGCACACCGAGAGAGAGTGAGACAGAGATGATAGTCAGAGTGAGTGAGGCACACCGAGAGAGAGAGAGACAGAGATGATAGTCAGAGTGAGTGAGGCACACCGAGAGAGAGAGAGAGACAGAGATGGTAGTCAGAGTGAGTGAGGCACACGGAGAGAGAGAGAGAGAGAGATGATCGTCTGAGTGAGTGAGGCACACCGAGAGAGAGAGAGAGAGACAGAGATGATAGTCAGAGTGAGTGAGACACACCGAGTGAGAGAGAGAGACAGATGATAGTCAGAGTGAGTGAGGCACATCGAGAGAGAGAGAGACAGAGATGATAGTCAGAGTGAGTGAGACACACCGAGTGAGAGAGAGAGAGACAGAGATGATAGTCAGAGTGAGTGAGGCACACCGAGAGAGCGAGAGAGAGATGATAGTCAGAGTGAGTGAGGCACACCGAGAGAGGGAGAGAGATGATAGTCAGAGTGAGTGAGGCACACCAAGGGAGAGACAGAGATGATAGTCAGAGTGAGTGAGGCACATCAGAGAGAGAGACAGAGATGATAGTCAGAGTGAGTGAGGCACACCGAGAGACAGAGACAGAGATGATAGTCAGAGTGAGTGAGGCACACCCAGAGAGAGAGACAGAGATGATAGTCAGAGTGAGTGAGACACACCGAGTGAGAGAGAGAGACAGATGACAGTCAGAGTGAGTGAGGCACATCGAGAGAGAGAGAGACAGAGATGATAGTCAGAGTGAGTGAGACACACCGAGTGAGAGAGAGAGACAGAGATGATAGTCAGAGTGAGTGAGGCACACCGAGAGACAGAGACAGAGATGATAGTCAGAGTGAGTGAGGCACACCCAGAGAGAGAGAGAGACAGAGATGATAGTCAGAGTGAGTGAGACACACCGAGTGAGAGAGAGAGACAGATGATAGTCAGAGTGAGTGAGGCACACCGAGAGAGAGACAGGGATGATAGTCAGAGTGAGTGAGGTACACCGAGAGAGGGAGAGACAGAGATGATAGTCAGAGTGAGTGAGGCACACCGAGAGAGAGACAGAGATGATAGTTAGAGTGAGTGAGGCACACCGAGAGAGAGAGAGAGACAGAGATGATAGTCAGAGTGAGTGAGGCACACCGAGAGAGAGAGAGAGAGACAGAGATGATAGTCAGAGTGAGTGAGGCACACTGAGAGAGGGAGAGACAGAGATGATAGTCAGAGTGAGTGAGGCACACCGAGAGAGAGAGAGAGACAGAGATGATAGTCAGAGTGAGTGAGGCACACCGAGAGAGAGATAGAGAGAGAGACAGAGATGATAGTCAGAGTGAGTGAGGCACACCGAGAGAGAGAGAGAGACAGATGATAGTCAGAGTGAGTGAGGCACATCGAGAGAGAGAGAGAGAGAGGATAGTCAGAGTGAGTGAGGCACACCGAGAGAGGGAGAGTTGATAGTCAGAGTGAGTGAGGCACACCGAGAGAGAGAGACAGAGATGATAGTCAGAGTGAGTGAGATGCATCGAGAGAGAGAGAGAGACAGAGATGATAGTCAGAGTGAGTGAGGCACACCGAGAGAGAGAGATGATAGTCAGAGTGAGTGAGGCACACTGAGAGAGAGACAGAGATGATAGTCAGAGTGAGTGAGGCACACCGAGAGAGAGAGTCAGAGATGATAGTCAGAGTGAGTGAGGCACACCGAGAGAGAGAGACAGAGATGATTGTCAGAGTGAGTGAGGCACACCGAGAGTGAGAGAGAGAGGCAGAGATGGTAGTCAGAGTGAGTGAGGCACACCGAGAGAGAGAGAGAAATGATAGTCAGAGTGAGCGAGGCACACCGAGAGAGGGAGAGAGATGATAGTCAGAGTGAGTGAAGCACACCAAGAGAGAGACAGAGATGATAGTCAGAGTGAGTGAGGTACACCGAGAGAGAGAGAGAGAGATGACAGTCAGAGTGAGTGAGGCACACCGAGAGAGGGAGAGAGATGATAGTCAGAGTGAGTGAGGCACACCGAGAGAGAGAGAGACAGAGATGACAGTCAGAGTGAGTGATGCACACCGAGAGAGAGAGAGACAGAGATGATAGTCAGAGTGAGTGAGGCACACCGAGAGAGAGAGAGACAGAGATGATAGTCTGAGTGAGTGAGGCACACCGAGAGAGAGAGAGAGACAGAGATGATAGTCAGAGTGAGTGAGACACACCGAGTGAGAGAGAGAGACAGATGATAGTCAGAGTGAGTGAGGCACACCGAGAGAGAGAGAGAGACAGAGATGATAGTCAGAGTGAGTGAGGCACACCGAGAGAGAGAGAGACAGAGATGATAGTCAGAGTCAGTGAGGTACACCGAGAGAGAGAGAGAGAGATGATAGTCAGAGTGAGTGAGGCACACCGAGAGAGGGAGAGAGATGATAGTCAGAGTGAGTGAGGCACACCAAGAGAGAGACAGAGATGATAGTCAGAGTGAGTGAGGCACACCAGAGAGAGAGACAGAGATGATAGTCAGAGTGAGTGAGGCACACCGAGAGACACAGAGAGAGATGATAGTCAGAGTGAGTGAGGCACACCGAGAGAGGGAGAGAGATGATCGTCAGAGTGAGTGAGGCACACCGAGAGAGAGACAGAGATGATAGTCAGAGTGAGTGAGGCACACCGAGAGAGAGAGAGAGACAGAGATGATAGTCAGAGTGAGTGAGACACATCGAGAGAGAGAGAGAGACAGAGATGATCGTCAGAGTGAGTGAGGCACACCGAGAGAGAGAGAGAGACAGAGATGATAGTCAGAGTGAGTGAGACACATCGAGAGAGAGAGAGAGACTGAGATGATCGTCAGAGTGAGTGAGGCACACCGAGAGAGGGAGAGATGATAGTCAGAATGAGTGAGGCACACCGAGAGAGAGAGAGAGAGACAGAGATGATAGTCAGAGTGAGTGGGGCACACCGAGAGAGGGAGAGATGATAGTCAGAATGAGTGAGGCACACCGAGAGAGAGAGACAGAGATGAGAGTCAGAGTGAGTGAGACGCATCGAGAGAGAGAGAGACAGAGACAGAGATGATAGTCAGAGTGAGTGAGGCACACCGAGAGAGAGAGAGACAGAGATGAGAGTCAGAGTGAGTGAGGCACACCGAGAGAGAGTGAGACAGAGATGATAGTCAGAGTGAGTGAGGCACACCGAGAGAGAGAGAGACAGAGATGATAGTCAGAGTGAGTGAGGCACACCGAGAGAGAGAGAGAGACAGAGATGGTAGTCAGAGTGAGTGAGGCACACGGAGAGAGAGAGAGAGAGAGATGATCGTCTGAGTGAGTGAGGCACACCGAGAGAGAGAGAGAGAGACAGAGATGATAGTCAGAGTGAGTGAGACACACCGAGTGAGAGAGAGAGACAGATGATAGTCAGAGTGAGTGAGGCACATCGAGAGAGAGAGAGACAGAGATGATAGTCAGAGTGAGTGAGACACACCGAGTGAGAGAGAGAGAGACAGAGATGATAGTCAGAGTGATTGAGGCACACCGAGAGAGCGAGAGAGAGATGATAGTCAGAGTGAGTGAGGCACACCGAGAGAGGGAGAGAGATGATAGTCAGAGTGAGTGAGGCACACCAAGGGAGAGACAGAGATGATAGTCAGAGTGAGTGAGGCACATCAGAGAGAGAGACAGAGATGATAGTCAGAGTGAGTGAGGCACACCGAGAGACAGAGACAGAGATGATAGTCAGAGTGAGTGAGGCACACCCAGAGAGAGAGACAGAGATGATAGTCAGAGTGAGTGAGACACACCGAGTGAGAGAGAGAGACAGATGACAGTCAGAGTGAGTGAGGCACATCGAGAGAGAGAGAGACAGCGATGATAGTCAGAGTGAGTGAGACACACCGAGTGAGAGAGAGAGACAGAGATGATAGTCAGAGTGAGTGAGGCACACCGAGAGACAGAGACAGAGATGATAGTCAGAGTGAGTGAGGCACACCCAGAGAGAGAGAGAGACAGAGATGATAGTCAGAGTGAGTGAGACACACCGAGTGAGAGAGAGAGACAGATGATAGTCAGAGTGAGTGAGGCACACCGAGAGAGAGACAGAGATGATAGTCAGAGTGAGTGAGGCACACCGAGAGAGGGAGAGACAGAGATGATAGTCAGAGTGAGTGAGGCACACCGAGAGAGAGACAGAGATGACAGACAGAGTGAGTGAGGCACACCGACAGAGAGAGAGAGAGACAGAGATGATGGACAGAGTGAGTGAGGCACACCGAGAGAGAGAGAAAGAGACAGAGATGATAGTCTGAGTGAGTGAGGCACACCGAGAGAGAGAGAGAGAGATGATAGTCAGAGTGAGTGAGGCACACCGAGAGAGGGAGAGAGATGATAGTCAGAGTGAATGAGGCACACCGAGAGAGAGAGAGAGACAGAGATGATAGTCAGAGTGATTGAGGCACTCCGAGAGTGAGACAGACAGAGATGATAGTCAGAGTGAGTGAGGCACACCGAGAGAGAGAGAGAGACAGATGATAGTCAGAGTGAGTGAGGCACATCGAGAGAGAGAGAGAGAGGATAGTCAGAGTGAGTGAGGCACACCGAGAGAGGGAGAGTTGATAGTCAGAGTGAGTGAGGCACACCGAGAGAGAGAGACAGAGATGATAGTCAGAGTGAGTGAGATGCATCGAGAGAGAGAGAGAGACAGAGATGATAGTCAGAGTGAGTGAGGCACACCGAGAGAGAGAGATGATAGTCAGAGTGAGTGAGGCACACTGAGAGAGAGACAGAGATGATAGTCAGAGTGAGTGAGGCACACCGAGAGAGAGAGTCAGAGATGATAGTCTGAGTGAGTGAGGCACACCGAGAGAGAGAGACAGAGATGATTGTCAGAGTGAGTGAGGCACACCGAGAGTGAGAGAGAGAGGCAGAGATGGTAGTCAGAGTGAGTGAGGCACACCGAGAGAGAGAGAGAGAGACAGAGATGATAGTCAGAGTGAGTGAGGCACACCGAGAGAGAGAGAGAAATGATAGTCAGAGTGAGCGAGGCACACCGAGAGAGGGAGAGAGATGATAGTCAGAGTGAGTGAAGCACACCAAGAGAGAGACAGAGATGATAGTCAGAGTGAGTGAGGTACACCGAGAGAGAGAGAGAGAGATGACAGTCAGAGTGAGTGAGGCACACCGAGAGAGGGAGAGAGATGATAGTCAGAGTGAGTGAGGCACACCGAGAGAGAGAGAGACAGAGATGACAGTCAGAGTGAGTGATGCACACCGAGAGAGAGAGAGACAGAGATGATAGTCAGAGTGAGTGAGGCACACCGAGAGAGAGAGAGACAGAGATGATAGTCTGAGTGAGTGAGGCACACCGAGAGAGAGAGAGAGACAGAGATGATAGTCAGAGTGAGTGAGACACACCGAGTGAGAGAGAGAGACAGATGATAGTCAGAGTGAGTGAGGCACACCGAGAGAGAGAGAGAGACAGAGATGATAGTCAGAGTGAGTGAGGCACACCGAGAGAGAGAGAGACAGAGATGATAGTCAGAGTCAGTGAGGTACACCGAGAGAGAGAGAGAGAGATGATAGTCAGAGTGAGTGAGGCACACCGAGAGAGGGAGAGAGATGATAGTCAGAGTGAGTGAGGCACACCAAGAGAGAGACAGAGATGATAGTCAGAGGGAGTGAGGCACACCAGAGAGAGAGACAGAGATGATAGTCAGAGTGAGTGAGGCACACCGAGAGACACAGAGAGAGATGATAGTCAGAGTGAGTGAGGCACACCGAGAGAGGGAGAGAGATGATCGTCAGAGTGAGTGAGGCACACCGAGAGAGAGACAGAGATGATAGTCAGAGTGAGTGAGGCACACCGAGAGAGAGAGAGAGACAGAGATGATAGTCAGAGTGAGTGAGACACATCGAGAGAGAGAGAGAGACAGAGATGATCGTCAGAGTGAGTGAGGCACACCGAGAGAGAGAGAGAGACAGAGATGATAGTCAGAGTGAGTGAGACACATCGAGAGAGAGAGAGAGACAGAGATGATCGTCAGAGTGAGTGAGGCACACCGAGGGAGGGAGAGATGATAGTCAGAATGAGTGAGGCACACCGAGAGAGAGAGAGAGAGACAGAGATGATAGTCAGAGTGAGTGGGGCACACCGAGAGAGGGAGAGATGATAGTCAGAATGAGTGAGGCACACCGAGAGAGAGAGACAGAGATGAGAGTCAGAGTGAGTGAGACGCATCGAGAGAGAGAGAGACAGAGACAGAGATGATAGTCAGAGTGAGTGAGGCACACCGAGAGAGAGAGAGACAGAGATGAGAGTCAGAGTGAGTGAGGCACACCGAGAGAGAGTGAGACAGAGATGATAGTCAGAGTGAGTGAGGCACACCGAGAGAGAGAGAGACAGAGATGATAGTCAGAGTGAGTGAGGCACACCGAGAGAGAGAGAGAGAGACAGAGATGGTAGTCAGAGTGAGTGAGGCACACGGAGAGAGAGAGAGAGAGAGATGATCGTCTGAGTGAGTGAGGCACACCGAGAGAGAGAGAGAGAGACAGAGATGATAGTCAGAGTGAGTGAGACACACCGAGTGAGAGAGAGAGACAGATGATAGTCAGAGTGAGTGAGGCACATCGAGAGAGAGAGAGACAGAGATGATAGTCAGAGTGAGTGAGACACACCGAGTGAGAGAGAGAGAGACAGAGATGATAGTCAGAGTGAGTGAGGCACACCGAGAGAGCGAGAGAGAGATGATAGTCAGAGTGAGTGAGGCACACCGAGAGAGGGAGAGAGATGATAGTCAGAGTGAGTGAGGCACACCAAGGGAGAGACAGAGATGATAGTCAGAGTGAGTGAGGCACATCAGAGAGAGAGACAGAGATGATAGTCAGAGTGAGTGAGGCACACCGAGAGACAGAGACAGAGATGATAGTCAGAGTGAGTGAGGCACACCCAGAGAGAGAGACAGAGATGATAGTCAGAGTGAGTGAGACACACCGAGTGAGAGAGAGAGACAGATGACAGTCAGAGTGAGTGAGGCACATCGAGAGAGAGAGAGAGACAGAGATGATAGTCAGAGTGAGTGAGACACACCGAGTGAGAGAGAGAGACAGAGATGATAGTCAGAGTGAGTGAGGCACACCGAGAGACAGAGACAGAGATGATAGTCAGAGTGAGTGAGGCACACCCAGAGAGAGAGAGAGACAGAGATGATAGTCAGAGTGAGTGAGACACACCGAGTGAGAGAGAGAGACAGATGATAGTCAGAGTGAGTGAGGCACACCGAGAGAGAGACAGAGATGATAGTCAGAGTGAGTGAGGCACACCGAGAGAGGGAGAGACAGAGATGATAGTCAGAGTGAGTGAGGCACACCGAGAGAGAGACAGAGATGACAGACAGAGTGAGTGAGGCACACCGACAGAGAGAGAGAGAGACAGAGATGATGGACAGAGTGAGTGAGGCACACCGAGAGAGAGAGAAAGAGACAGAGATGATAGTCTGAGTGAGTGAGGCACACCGAGAGAGAGAGAGAGAGATGATAGTCAGAGTGAGTGAGGCACACCGAGAGAGGGAGAGAGATGATAGTCAGAGTGAATGAGGCACACCGAGAGAGAGAGAGAGACAGAGATGATAGTCAGAGTGATTGAGGCACTCCGAGAGTGAGACAGACAGAGATGATAGTCAGAGTGAGTGAGGCACACCGACAGAGAGAGAAAGAGACAGATGATAGTCTGAGTGAGTGAGGCACACCGAGAGAGAGAGAGAGAGATGATAGTCAGAGTGAGTGAGGCACACCGAGAGAGAGACAGAGATATAGTCAGAGAGAGTGAGACACACCGAGAGAGAGAGAGAGACAGAGATGATAGTCAGAGTGAGTGAGACACATCGAGAGAGAGAGAGAGACAGAGATGATAGTCAGAGTGAGTGAGGCACTCCGAGAGTGAGACAGACACAGAGATGATAGTCAGAGTGAGTGAGGCACTCCGAGAGAGAGAGAGACAGAGATGATAGTCAGAGTGAGTGAGGCACACCGAGAGAGAGAGAGAGACAGAGATGATAGTCAGAGTGAGTGGGGCACACCGAGAGAGAGAGAGACAGAGATGATAGTCAGAGTGAGTGAGGCACACCGAGAGAGAGAGAGAGACAGAGATGATAGTCAGAGTGAGTGGGGCACGCCGAGAGAGGGAGAGATGATAGTCAGAGTGAGTGAGGCACACCGAGAGAGAGAGAGACAGACAGAGATGATTGCCAGAGTGAGTGAGGCTCACCGAGAGAGGGAGAGATGATAGTCAGAGTGAGTGAGGCACACCGAGAGAGAGAGAGAAAGAGATGATAGTCAGAGTGAGTGAGACACACCAAGTGAGAGATAGAGACAGATGATAGTCAGAGTGAGTGAGGCACACCGAGAGAGAGACAGGGATGATAGTCAGAGTGAGTGAGGTACACCGAGAGAGGGAGAGACAGAGATGATAGTCAGAGTGAGTGAGGCACACCGAGAGAGAGACAGAGATGATAGTTAGAGTGAGTGAGGCACACCGAGAGAGAGAGAGAGACAGAGATGATAGTCAGAGTGAGTGAGGCACACCGAGAGAGAGAGAGAGAGACAGAGATGATAGTCAGAGTGAGTGAGGCACACCGAGAGAGGGAGAGACAGAGATGATAGTCAGAGTGAGTGAGGCACACCGAGAGAGAGAGAGAGACAGAGATGATAGTCAGAGTGAGTGAGGCACACCGAGAGAGAGATAGAGAGAGAGACAGAGATGATAGTCAGAGTGAGTGAGGCACACCGAGAGAGAGAGAGAGACAGATGATAGTCAGAGTGAGTGAGGCACATCGAGAGAGAGAGAGAGAGAGGATAGTCAGAGTGAGTGAGGCACACCGAGAGAGGGAGAGTTGATAGTCAGAGTGAGTGAGGCACACCGAGAGAGAGAGACAGAGATGATAGTCAGAGTGAGTGAGATGCATCGAGAGAGAGAGAGAGACAGAGATGATAGTCAGAGTGAGTGAGGCACACCGAGAGAGAGAGATGATAGTCAGAGTGAGTGAGGCACACTGAGAGAGAGACAGAGATGATAGTCAGAGTGAGTGAGGCACACCGAGAGAGAGAGTCAGAGATGATAGTCAGAGTGAATGAGGCACACCGAGAGAGAGAGACAGAGATGATTGTCAGAGTGAGTGAGGCACACCGAGAGTGAGAGAGAGAGGCAGAGATGGTAGTCAGAGTGAGTGAGGCACACCGAGAGAGAGAGAGAGAGACAGAGATGATAGTCAGAGTGAGTGAGGCACACCGAGAGAGAGAGAGAAATGATAGTCAGAGTGAGCGAGGCACACCGAGAGAGGGAGAGAGATGATAGTCAGAGTGAGTGAAGCACACCAAGAGAGAGACAGAGATGATAGTCAGAGTGAGTGAGGTACACCGAGAGAGAGAGAGAGAGATGACAGTCAGAGTGAGTGAGGCACACCGAGAGAGGGAGAGAGATGATAGTCAGAGTGAGTGAGGCACACCGAGAGAGAGAGAGACAGAGATGATAGTCAGAGTGAGTGATGCACACCGAGAGAGAGAGAGACAGAGATGATAGTCAGAGTGAGTGAGGCACACCGAGAGAGAGAGAGACAGAGATGATAGTCTGAGTGAGTGAGGCACACCGAGAGAGAGAGAGAGACAGAGATGATAGTCAGAGTGAGTGAGACACACCGAGTGAGAGAGAGAGACAGATGATAGTCAGAGTGAGTGAGGCACACCGAGAGAGAGAGAGAGACAGAGATGATAGTCAGAGTGAGTGAGGCACACCGAGAGAGAGAGAGACAGAGATGATAGTCAGAGTCAGTGAGGTACACCGAGAGAGCGAGAGAGAGATGATAGTCAGAGTGAGTGAGGCACACCGAGAGAGGGAGAGAGATGATAGTCAGAGTGAGTGAGGCACACCAAGAGAGAGACAGAGATGATAGTCAGAGTGAGTGAGGCACACCAGAGAGAGAGACAGAGATGATAGTCAGAGTGAGTGAGGCACACCGAGAGACACAGAGAGAGATGATAGTCAGAGTGAGTGAGGCACACCGAGAGAGGGAGAGAGATGATCGTCAGAGTGAGTGAGGCACACCGAGAGAGAGACAGAGATGATAGTCAGAGTGAGTGAGGCACACCGAGAGAGAGAGAGAGAGACAGAGATGATAGTCAGAGTGAGTGAGACACATCGAGAGAGAGAGAGAGACAGAGATGATCGTCAGAGTGAGTGAGGCACACCGAGAGAGAGAGAGAGACAGAGATGATAGTCAGAGTGAGTGAGACACATCGAGAGAGAGAGAGAGACAGAGATGATCGTCAGAGTGAGTGAGGCACACCGAGAGAGGGAGAGATGATAGTCAGAATGAGTGAGGCACACCGAGAGAGAGAGAGAGAGACAGAGATGATAGTCAGAGTGAGTGGGGCACACCGAGAGAGGGAGAGATGATAGTCAGAATGAGTGAGGCACACCGAGAGAGAGAGACAGAGATGAGAGTCAGAGTGAGTGAGACGCATCGAGAGAGAGAGAGACAGAGACAGAGATGATAGTCAGAGTGAGTGAGGCACACCGAGAGAGAGAGAGACAGAGATGAGAGTCAGAGTGAGTGAGGCACACCGAGAGAGAGTGAGACAGAGATGATAGTCAGAGTGAGTGAGGCACACCGAGAGAGAGAGAGACAGAGATGATAGTCAGAGTGAGTGAGGCACACCGAGAGAGAGAGAGACAGAGATGGTAGTCAGAGTGAGTGAGGCACACGGAGAGAGAGAGAGAGAGAGATGATCGTCTGAGTGAGTGAGGCACACCGAGAGAGAGAGAGAGAGACAGAGATGATAGTCAGAGTGAGTGAGACACACCGAGTGAGAGAGAGAGACAGATGATAGTCAGAGTGAGTGAGGCACATCGAGAGAGAGAGAGACAGAGATGATAGTCAGAGTGAGTGAGACACACCGAGTGAGAGAGAGAGAGACAGAGATGATAGTCAGAGTGAGTGAGGCACACCGAGAGAGCGAGAGAGAGATGATAGTCAGAGTGAGTGAGGCACACCGAGAGAGGGAGAGAGATGATAGTCAGAGTGAGTGAGGCACACCAAGGGAGAGACAGAGATGATAGTCAGAGTGAGTGAGGCACATCAGAGAGAGAGACAGAGATGATAGTCAGAGTGAGTGAGGCACACCGAGAGACAGAGACAGAGATGATAGTCAGAGTGAGTGAGGCACACCCAGAGAGAGAGACAGAGATGATAGTCAGAGTGAGTGAGACACACCGAGTGAGAGAGAGAGAGACAGATGACAGTCAGAGTGAGTGAGGCACATCGAGAGAGAGAGAGACAGAGATGATAGTCAGAGTGAGTGAGACACACCGAGTGAGAGAGAGAGACAGAGATGATAGTCAGAGTGAGTGAGGCACACCGAGAGACAGAGACAGAGATGATAGTCAGAGTGAGTGAGGCACACCCAGAGAGAGAGAGAGACAGAGATGATAGTCAGAGTGAGTGAGACACACCGAGTGAGAGAGAGAGACAGATGATAGTCAGAGTGAGTGAGGCACACCGAGAGAGAGACAGAGATGATAGTCAGAGTGAGTGAGGCACACCGAGAGAGGGAGAGACAGAGATGATAGTCAGAGTGAGTGAGGCACACCGAGAGAGAGACAGAGATGACAGACAGAGTGAGTGAGGCACACCGACAGAGAGAGAGAGAGACAGAGATGATGGACAGAGTGAGTGAGGCACACCGAGAGAGAGAGAAAGAGACAGAGATGATAGTCTGAGTGAGTGAGGCACACCGAGAGAGAGAGAGAGAGATGATAGTCAGAGTGAGTGAGGCACACCGAGAGAGGGAGAGAGATGATAGTCAGAGTGAATGAGGCACACCGAGAGAGAGAGAGAGACAGAGATGATAGTCAGAGTGATTGAGGCACTCCGAGAGTGAGACAGACAGAGATGATAGTCAGAGTGAGTGAGGCACACCGACAGAGAGAGAAAGAGACAGATGATAGTCTGAGTGAGTGAGGCACACCGAGAGAGAGAGAGAGAGATGATAGTCAGAGTGAGTGAGGCACACCGAGAGAGAGACAGAGATGATAGTCAGAGAGAGTGAGACACACCGAGAGAGAGAGAGAGAGGCAGAGATGATAGTCAGAGTGAGTGAGACACATCGAGAGAGAGACAGAGATGACAGACAGAGTGAGTGAGGCACACCGACAGAGAGAGAGAGAGACAGAGATGATAGTCAGAGTGAGTGAGACACATCGAGAGAGAGAGAGAGACAGAGATGATAGTCAGAGTGAGTGAGGCACACCGAGAGAGAGAGAGAGACAGAGATGATAGTCAGAGTGAGTGAGACACACCGAGTGAGAGAGAGAGACAGATGATAGTCAGAGTGAGTGAGGCACATCGAGAGAGAGAGAGACAGAGATGATAGTCAGAGTGAGTGAGACACACCGAGTGAGAGAGAGAGAGACAGAGATGATAGTCAGAGTGAGTGAGGCACACCGAGAGAGCGAGAGAGAGATGATAGTCAGAGTGAGTGAGGCACACCGAGAGAGGGAGAGAGATGATAGTCAGAGTGAGTGAGGCACACCAAGGGAGAGACAGAGATGATAGTCAGAGTGAGTGAGGCACATCAGAGAGAGAGACAGAGATGATAGTCAGAGTGAGTGAGGCACACCGAGAGACAGAGACAGAGATGATAGTCAGAGTGAGTGAGGCACACCCAGAGAGAGAGACAGAGATGATAGTCAGAGTGAGTGAGACACACCGAGTGAGAGAGAGAGAGACAGATGACAGTCAGAGTGAGTGAGGCACATCGAGAGAGAGAGAGACAGAGATGATAGTCAGAGTGAGTGAGACACACCGAGTGAGAGAGAGAGACAGAGATGATAGTCAGAGTGAGTGAGGCACACCGAGAGACAGAGACAGAGATGATAGTCAGAGTGAGTGAGGCACACCCAGAGAGAGAGAGAGACAGAGATGATAGTCAGAGTGAGTGAGACACACCGAGTGAGAGAGAGAGACAGATGATAGTCAGAGTGAGTGAGGCACACCGAGAGAGAGACAGAGATGATAGTCAGAGTGAGTGAGGCACACCGAGAGAGGGAGAGACAGAGATGATAGTCAGAGTGAGTGAGGCACACCGAGAGAGAGACAGAGATGACAGACAGAGTGAGTGAGGCACACCGACAGAGAGAGAGAGAGACAGAGATGATGGACAGAGTGAGTGAGGCACACCGAGAGAGAGAGAAAGAGACAGAGATGATAGTCTGAGTGAGTGAGGCACACCGAGAGAGAGAGAGAGAGATGATAGTCAGAGTGAGTGAGGCACACCGAGAGAGGGAGAGAGATGATAGTCAGAGTGAATGAGGCACACCGAGAGAGAGAGAGAGACAGAGATGATAGTCAGAGTGATTGAGGCACTCCGAGAGTGAGACAGACAGAGATGATAGTCAGAGTGAGTGAGGCACACCGACAGAGAGAGAAAGAGACAGATGATAGTCTGAGTGAGTGAGGCACACCGAGAGAGAGAGAGAGAGATGATAGTCAGAGTGAGTGAGGCACACCGAGAGAGAGACAGAGATGATAGTCAGAGAGAGTGAGACACACCGAGAGAGAGAGAGAGAGGCAGAGATGATAGTCAGAGTGAGTGAGACACATCGAGAGAGAGAGAGAGACAGAGATGATAGTCAGAGTGAGTGAGGCACTCCGAGAGTGAGACAGACACAGAGATGATAGTCAGAGTGAGTGAGGCACTCCGAGAGAGAGAGAGACAGAGATGATAGTCAGAGTGAGTGAGGCACACCGAGAGAGAGAGAGAGACAGAGATGATAGTCAGAGTGAGTGGGGGACACCGAGAGAGAGAGAGACAGAGATGATAGTCAGAGTGAGTGAGGCACACCGAGAGAGAGAGAGACAGAGATGATAGTCAGAGTGAGTGAGACACATCGAGAGAGAGAGAGAGACAGAGATGATAGTCAGAGTGAGTGAGGCACACCGAGAGAGAGAGAGAGACAGAGATGATAGTCAGAGTGAGTGAGACACACCGAGTGAGAGAGAGAGACAGATGATAGTCAGAGTGAGTGAGGCACATCGAGAGAGAGAGAGACAGAGATGATAGTCAGAGTGAGTGAGACACACCGAGTGAGAGAGAGAGAGACAGAGATGATAGTCAGAGTGAGTGAGGCACACCGAGAGAGCGAGAGAGAGATGATAGTCAGAGTGAGTGAGGCACACCGAGAGAGGGAGAGAGATGATAGTCAGAGTGAGTGAGGCACACCAAGGGAGAGACAGAGATGATAGTCAGAGTGAGTGAGGCACATCAGAGAGAGAGACAGAGATGATAGTCAGAGTGAGTGAGGCACACCGAGAGACAGAGACAGAGATGATAGTCAGAGTGAGTGAGGCACACCCAGAGAGAGAGACAGAGATGATAGTCAGAGTGAGTGAGACACACCGAGTGAGAGAGAGAGAGACAGATGACAGTCAGAGTGAGTGAGGCACATCGAGAGAGAGAGAGACAGAGATGATAGTCAGAGTGAGTGAGACACACCGAGTGAGAGAGAGAGACAGAGATGATAGTCAGAGTGAGTGAGGCACACCGAGAGACAGAGACAGAGATGATAGTCAGAGTGAGTGAGGCACACCCAGAGAGAGAGAGAGACAGAGATGATCGTCAGAGTGAGTGAGGCACACCGAGAGAGGGAGAGATGATAGTCAGAGAGAGTGAGACACACCGAGAGAGAGAGAGAGAGGCAGAGATGATAGTCAGAGTGAGTGAGACACATCGAGAGAGAGAGAGAGACAGAGATGATAGTCAGAGTGAGTGAGGCACTCCGAGAGTGAGACAGACACAGAGATGATAGTCAGAGTGAGTGAGGCACTCCGAGAGAGAGAGAGACAGAGATGATAGTCAGAGTGAGTGAGGCACACCGAGAGAGAGAGAGAGACAGAGATGATAGTCAGAGTGAGTGGGGGACACCGAGAGAGAGAGAGACAGAGATGATAGTCAGAGTGAGTGAGGCACACCGAGAGAGAGAGAGACAGAGATGATAGTCAGAGTGAGTGAGACACATCGAGAGAGAGAGAGAGACAGAGATGATAGTCAGAGTGAGTGAGGCACACCGAGAGAGAGAGAGAGACAGAGATGATAGTCAGAGTGAGTGAGACACACCGAGTGAGAGAGAGAGACAGATGATAGTCAGAGTGAGTGAGGCACATCGAGAGAGAGAGAGACAGAGATGATAGTCAGAGTGAGTGAGACACACCGAGTGAGAGAGAGAGAGACAGAGATGATAGTCAGAGTGAGTGAGGCACACCGAGAGAGCGAGAGAGAGATGATAGTCAGAGTGAGTGAGGCACACCGAGAGAGGGAGAGAGATGATAGTCAGAGTGAGTGAGGCACACCAAGGGAGAGACAGAGATGATAGTCAGAGTGAGTGAGGCACATCAGAGAGAGAGACAGAGATGATAGTCAGAGTGAGTGAGGCACACCGAGAGACAGAGACAGAGATGATAGTCAGAGTGAGTGAGGCACACCCAGAGAGAGAGACAGAGATGATAGTCAGAGTGAGTGAGACACACCGAGTGAGAGAGAGAGAGACAGATGACAGTCAGAGTGAGTGAGGCACATCGAGAGAGAGAGAGACAGAGATGATAGTCAGAGTGAGTGAGACACACCGAGTGAGAGAGAGAGACAGAGATGATAGTCAGAGTGAGTGAGGCACACCGAGAGACAGAGACAGAGATGATAGTCAGAGTGAGTGAGGCACACCCAGAGAGAGAGAGAGACAGAGATGATAGTCAGAGTGAGTGAGACACACCGAGTGAGAGAGAGAGACAGATGATAGTCAGAGTGAGTGAGGCACACCGAGAGAGAGACAGAGATGATAGTCAGAGTGAGTGAGGCACACCGAGAGAGGGAGAGACAGAGATGATAGTCAGAGTGAGTGAGGCACACCGAGAGAGAGACAGAGATGACAGACAGAGTGAGTGAGGCACACCGACAGAGAGAGAGAGAGACAGAGATGATGGACAGAGTGAGTGAGGCACACCGAGAGAGAGAGAAAGAGACAGAGATGATAGTCTGAGTGAGTGAGGCACACCGAGAGAGAGAGAGAGAGATGATAGTCAGAGTGAGTGAGGCACACCGAGAGAGGGAGAGAGATGATAGTCAGAGTGAATGAGGCACACCGAGAGAGAGAGAGAGACAGAGATGATAGTCAGAGTGATTGAGGCACTCCGAGAGTGAGACAGACAGAGATGATAGTCAGAGTGAGTGAGGCACACCGACAGAGAGAGAAAGAGACAGATGATAGTCTGAGTGAGTGAGGCACACCGAGAGAGAGAGAGAGAGATGATAGTCAGAGTGAGTGAGGCACACCGAGAGAGAGACAGAGATGATAGTCAGAGAGAGTGAGACACACCGAGAGAGAGAGAGAGAGGCAGAGATGATAGTCAGAGTGAGTGAGACACATCGAGAGAGAGACAGAGATGACAGACAGAGTGAGTGAGGCACACCGACAGAGAGAGAGAGAGACAGAGATGATGGACAGAGTGAGTGAGGCACACCGAGAGAGAGAGAAAGAGACAGAGATGATAGTCTGAGTGAGTGAGGCACACCGAGAGAGAGAGAGAGAGATGATAGTCAGAGTGAGTGAGGCACACCGAGAGAGGGAGAGAGATGATAGTCAGAGTGAATGAGGCACACCGAGAGAGAGAGAGAGACAGAGATGATAGTCAGAGTGATTGAGGCACTCCGAGAGTGAGACAGACAGAGATGATAGTCAGAGTGAGTGAGGCACACCGACAGAGAGAGAAAGAGACAGATGATAGTCTGAGTGAGTGAGGCACACCGAGAGAGAGAGAGAGAGATGATAGTCAGAGTGAGTGAGGCACACCGAGAGAGAGACAGAGATGATAGTCAGAGAGAGTGAGACACACCGAGAGAGAGAGAGAGAGGCAGAGATGATAGTCAGAGTGAGTGAGACACATCGAGAGAGAGAGAGAGACAGAGATGATAGTCAGAGTGAGTGAGGCACTCCGAGAGTGAGACAGACACAGAGATGATAGTCAGAGTGAGTGAGGCACTCCGAGAGAGAGAGAGACAGAGATGATAGTCAGAGTGAGTGAGGCACACCGAGAGAGAGAGAGAGACAGAGATGATAGTCAGAGTGAGTGGGGGACACCGAGAGAGAGAGAGACAGAGATGATAGTCAGAGTGAGTGAGGCACACCGAGAGAGAGAGAGACAGAGATGATAGTCAGAGTGAGTGAGACACATCGAGAGAGAGAGAGAGACAGAGATGATAGTCAGAGTGAGTGAGGCACACCGAGAGAGAGAGAGAGACAGAGATGATAGTCAGAGTGAGTGGGGCACGCCGAGAGAGGGAGAGATGATAGTCAGAGTGAGTGAGGCACACCGAGAGAGAGAGAGACAGACAGAGATGATTGCCAGAGTGAGTGAGGCTCACCGAGAGAGGGAGAGATGATAGTCAGAGTGAGTGAGGCACACCGAGAGAGAGAGAGAAAGAGATGATAGTCAGAGTGAGTGAGACACATCGAGAGAGAGAGAGAGACAGAGATGATAGTCAGAGTGAGTGAGACACATCGAGAGAGAGAGAGACAGAGATGATAGTCAGAGTGAGTGAGGCACACCGAGAGAAAGAGAGAGACAGAGATGATAGTCAGAGTGAGTGGGGCACACCGAGAGAGGGAGAGATGATAGTCATAGTGAGTGAGGCAAACCGAGAGAGAGAGACAGAGATGAGAGTCAGAGTGAGTGAGACGCATCGAGAGAGAGAGAGACAGAGACAGAGATGATAGTCAAAGTGAGTGAGGCACACCGAGAGAGAGATAGACAGAGATGATAGTCATAGTGAGTGAGGCATACCGAGAGAGAGAGAGACAGAGATGAGAGTCAGAGTGAGTGAGGCACACCGAGAGAGAGTGAGACAGAGATGATAGTCAGAGTGAGTGAGGCACACCGAGAGAGAGAGAGACAGAGATGATAGTCAGAGTGAGTGAGGCACACCGAGAGAGAGACAGAGATGGTAGTCAGAGTGAGTGAGGCACACTGAGAGAGAGAGAGCGAGAGAGATGATCGTCTGAGTGAGTGAGGCACACCGCGAGAGAGAGAGAGAGACAGAGATGATAGTCAGAGTGAGTGAGACACACCGAGAGAGAGAGAGAGACAGAGATGATAGTCAGAGTGAGTGGGGCACACCGAGAGAGAGAGAGACAGAGATGATAGTCAGAGTGAGTGAGGCAAACCGAGAGAGAGAGAGACAGAGATGATAGTCAGAGTGAGTGAGGCACACCGAGAGAGAGAGAGAGAGAGAGACAGAGATGATAGTCAGAGTGAGTGAGGCACACTGAGAGAGAGAGAGAGAGACAGAGATGATAGTCAGAGTGAGTGAGGCACATCGAGAGAGAGAGAGAGACAGAGATGATAGTCAGAGTGAGTGAGGCACACCGAGAGAGAGAGAGACAGACAGAGATGATTGCCAGAGTGAGTGAGGCTCACCGAGAGAGGGAGAGATGATAGTCAGAGTGAGTGAGGCACACCGAGAGAGAGAGATACAGAGATGATAGTCAGAGTGAGTGAGACACATCGAGAGAGAGAGAGAGACAGAGATGATAGTCAGAGTGAGTGAGGCACTCCGAGAGTGAGAGAGAGACAGAGATGATAGTCAGAGTGAGTGAGGCACACCGAGAGAGAGAGAGACAGAGATGATAGTCAGAGTGAGTGAGGCACACCGAGAGAGAGAGAGAGACAGCGATGATAGTCAGAGTGAGTGGGGCACACCGAGAGAGAGAGAGACAGAGATGATAGTCAGAGTCAGTGAGGAACACCGGGAGAGAGACAGAGATGATAGTCAGAGTGAGTGAGGCACACCGAGAGAGGGAGAGACAGAGATGATAGTCAGAGTGAGTGAGGCACACCGAGAGAGAGACAGAGATGATAGTCAGAGTGAGTGAGGCACACCGAGAGAGAGAGCCACAGATATGATAGTCAGAGTGAGTGAGGCACACCGAGAGAGAGAGAGACAGAGATGATAGTCAGAGTGAGTGGGGCACACGGAGAGAGAGAGAGACAGAGATGATAGTCAGAGTGAGTGAGGCACACCGAGAGAGAGAGAGAGACAGAGATGATAGTCAGAGTGAGTGAGACACATCGAGAGAGAGAGAGAGACAGAGATGATAGTCAGAGTGAGTGAGGCACATCAGAGAGAGAGACAGAGGTGATAGTCAGAGTGAGTGAGGCACACCGAGAGACAGAGACAGAGATGACAGTCAGAGTGAGTGAGGCACACCCAGAGAGAGAGACAGAGATGATAGTCAGAGTGAGTGAGACACACCGAGTGAGAGATAGAGATAGATGATAGTCTGAGTGAGTGAGGCACATCGAGAGAGAGAGAGACAGAGATGATAGTCAGAGTGAGTGAGACACACCGAGTGAGAGAGAGAGACAGAGATGATAGTCAGAGTGAGTGAGGCACACCGAGAGAGAGAGAGAGAGAGAGAGATGATAGTCAGAGTGAGTGAGGCACACCGAGAGAGAGAGAGAGACAGAGATGATAGTCAGAGTGAGTGAGACACACCGAGTGAGAGAGAGAGACAGATGATAGTCAGAGTGAGTGAGGCACATCGAGAGAGAGAGAGACAGAGATGATAGTCAGAGTGAGTGAGGCACACCGAGAGAGGGAGAGACAGAGATGATAGTCAGTGTGAGTGAGGCACACCGAGAGAGAGACAGAGATGATAGTCAGAGTGAGTGAGGCACACCGAGAGAGAGAGAGACAGATATGATAGTCAGAGTGAGTGAGGCACACCGAGAGAGAGAGAGACAGAGATGACAGTCAGAGTGAGTGAGGCACACCGACAGAGAGAGAAAGAGACAGAGATGATAGTCTGAGTGAGTGAGGCACACCGAGAGAGAGAGTGAGAGATGATAGTCAGAGTGAGTGAGGCACACCGAGAGAGGGAGAGAGATGATAGTCAGAGTGAGTGAGGCACACCGAGAGAGAGAGAGACAGAGATGATAGTCAGAGTGAGTGAGGCACACCGAGAGAGAGAGAAAGAGACAGAGATGATAGTCTGAGTGAGTGAGGCACACCGAGAGAGAGAGAGAGAGATGATAGTCAGAGTGAGTGAGGCACACCGAGAGAGGGAGAGAGACGATAGTCAGAGTGAGTGAGGCACACCGAGAGAGAGAGACAGAGATGATAGTCAGAGTGAGTGAGGCACACCGAGAGAGAAAGAGACAGAGATGATAGTCAGAGTAAGTGAGGCACACCGAGAGAGAGAGAGACAGAGATGATAGTCAGAGTGAGTGAGGCACACCGAGAGAGAGAGAGACAGAGATGATAGTCAGAGTGAGTGATGCACACCGAGAGAGAGAGAAAGACAGAGATGGTAGTCAGAGTGAGTGAGGCACACTGAGAGAGAGAGAGATGATAGTCAGAGTGAGTGAGGCACACCGAGAGAGAGACAGAGACAGAGATGATAGTCAGAGTGAGTGAGACACACCGCGAGAGAGACAGAGATGATAGTCAGAGTGAGTGAGGCACACCGAGAGAGAGAGAGAGAGACAGAGATGATAGTCAGAGTGAGTGAGGCACACCAAGAGAGAGAGAGACAGAGATGATAGTCAGAGTGAGTGAGACACACCGAGTGAGAGAGAGAGACAGATGATAGTCAGAGTGAGTGAGGCACACCGAGAGAGAGACAGAAATGATAGTCAGAGTGAGTGAGGCACTCCGAGAGAGAGAGAGACAGAGATGATAGTCAGAGTGAGTGAGGCACATCGAGAGAGAGAGAGAGACAGAGATGATAGTCAGAGTGAGTGAGACACATCGAGAGAGAGAGAGAGAGACAGAGATGATAGTCAGAGTGAGTGTGGCACACCGAGAGAGAGAGAGAGACAGAGATGATAGTCAGAGTGAGTGGGGCACACCGAGAGAGGGAGAGATGATAGTCATAGTGAGTGAGGCAAACCGAGAGAGAGAGACAGAGATGAGAGTCAGAGTGAGTGAAACACATCGAGAGAGAGAGAGAGACAGAGATGATAGTCAGAGTGAGTGAGGCACTCCGAGAGTGAGACAGACACAGAGATGATAGTCAGAGTGAGTGAGGCACTCCGAGAGAGAGAGAGACAGAGATGATAGTCAGAGTGAGTGAGGCACACCGAGAGAGAGAGAGAGACAGAGATGATAGTCAGAGTGAGTGGGGCACACCGAGAGAGAGAGAGACAGAGATGATAGTCAGAGTGAGTGAGGCACACCGAGAGAGAGAGAGACAGAGATGATAGTCAGAGTGAGTGAGACACATCGAGAGAGAGAGAGAGACAGAGATGATAGTCAGAGTGAGTGTGGCACACCGAGAGAGAGAGAGAGACAGAGATGATAGTCAGAGTGAGTGGGGCACGCCGAGAGAGGGAGAGATGATAGTCAGAGTGAGTGAGGCACACCGAGAGAGAGAGAGACAGACAGAGATGATTGCCAGAGTGAGTGAGGCTCACCGAGAGAGGGAGAGATGATAGTCAGAGTGAGTGAGGCACACCGAGAGAGAGAGAGACAGAGATGATAGTCAGAGTGAGTGAGACACATCGAGAGAGAGAGAGAGACAGAGATGATAGTCAGAGTGAGTGAGACACATCGAGAGAGAGAGAGACAGAGATGATAGTCAGAGTGAGTGAGGCACACCGAGAGAGAGAGAGAGACAGAGATGATAGTCAGAGTGAGTGGGGCACACCGAGAGAGGGAGAGATGATAGTCATAGTGAGTGAGGCAAACCGAGAGAGAGAGACAGAGATGAGAGTCAGAGTGAGTGAGACACATCGAGAGAGAGAGAGACAGAGATGATAGTCAGAGTGAGTGAGGCACACCGAGAGAGAGAGAGAGACAGAGATGATAGTCAGAGTGAGTGGGGCACACCGAGAGAGGGAGAGATGATAGTCATAGTGAGTGAGGCAAACCGAGAGAGAGAGACAGAGATGAGAGTCAGAGTGAGTGAGACACACCGCGAGAGAGACAGAGATGATAGTCAGAGTGAGTGAGGCACACCGAGAGAGAGAGAGAGAGACAGAGATGATAGTCAGAGTGAGTGAGGCACACCGAGAGAGAGAGACAGAGATGATAGTCAGAGTGAATGAGGCACATCGAGAGAGAGAGAGAGACAGAGATGATAGTCAGAGTGAGTGAGGCACACCAAGAGAGAGAGAGACAGAGATGATAGTCAGAGTGAGTGAGACACACCGAGTGAGAGAGAGAGACAGATGATAGTCAGAGTGAGTGAGGCACACCGAGAGAGAGACAGAAATGATAGTCAGAGTGAGTGAGGCACTCCGAGAGAGAGAGAGACAGAGATGATAGTCAGAGTGAGTGAGGCACATCGAGAGAGAGAGAGAGACAGAGATGATAGTCAGAGTGAGTGAGACACATCGAGAGAGAGAGAGAGAGACAGAGATGATAGTCAGAGTGAGTGTGGCACACCGAGAGAGAGAGAGAGACAGAGATGATAGTCAGAGTGAGTGGGGCACACCGAGAGAGGGAGAGATGATAGTCATAGTGAGTGAGGCAAACCGAGAGAGAGAGACAGACATGAGAGTCAGAGTGAGTGAGACGCATCGAGAGAGAGAGAGACAGAGACAGAGATGATAGTCAGAGTGAGTGAGGCACACCGAGAGAGAGAGAGATGATAGTCAGAGTGAGTGAGGCACACTGAGAAAGGGAGAGAGATGAAAGTCAGAGTGAGTGAGGCACACAGAGAGATAGACAGAGATGATAGTCAGAGTGAGTGAGGCACACCAAGAGAGAGATAGACTGAGATGATAGTCATAGTGAGTGAGGCACACCGAGAGAGAGAGAGACAGAGATGAGAGTCAGAGTGAGTGAGGCACACCGAGAGAGAGTGAGACAGAGATGATAGTCAGAGTGAGTGAGGCACACCGAGAGAGAGAGAGACAGAGATGATAGTCAGAGTGAGTGAGGCACACCGAGAGAGAGAGAGACAGAGATGGTAGTCAGAGTGAGTGAGGCACACTGAGAGAGAGAGAGAGACAGATGATCGTCTGAGTGAGTGAGGCACACCGAGAGAGAGAGAGAGACAGAGATGATAGTCAGAGTGAGTGAGACACACCGAGTGAGAGAGAGAGACAGATGATAGTCAGAGTGAGTGAGGCACACCGAGAGAGAGAGACAGAGATGATAGTCAGAGTGAGTGAGGCACATCGAGAGAGAGAGAGAGACAGAGATGATAGTCAGAGTGAGTGAGGCACACCGAGAGAGAGAGAGAGACAGAGATGATAGTCAGACTGAGTGAGACACACCGAGTGAGAGAGAGAGAGAGACTGATGATAGTCAGAGTGAGTGAGGCACACTGAGAGAGAGACAGAAATGATAGTCAGAGTGAGTGAGGCACACCGAGAGAGAGAGAGAGACAGAGATGATAGTCAGAGTGAGTGAAGCACACCGAGAGAGAGAGAGACAGAGATGATAGTCAGTGTGAGTGAGGCACACCGAGAGAGAGAGAGAGACAGAGATGGTAGTCAGAGTGAGTGAGGCAGACTGAGAGAGAGAGAGAGACAGAGATGATAGTCAGAGTGAGTGAGGCACACCGAGAGAGAGAGAGAGACAGAGATGGTAGTCAGAGTGAATGAGGCACACCGAGAGAGAGAGAGAGACAGAGATGATAGTCAGAGTGAGTGAGACACACCGAGAGAGAGAGAGAGAGAGATGATAGTCAGAGTGAGTGAGGCACACCGAGAGAGACACACACTGATAGTCAGAGTGAGTGAGGCAAACCGAGAGAGAGAGAGACAGAGATGATATTCAGAGTGAGTGAGGCACACGGAGAGAGAAAGAGAGAGAGAGAGACAGTTGATAGTCAGAGTGAGTGAGGCACACTGAGAGAGAGAGAGAGAGAGACAGAGATGATAGTCAGAGTGAGTGAGGCACACCGAGAGAGAGAGAGAGAGACAGAGATGATAGTCAGAGTGAGAGAGGCACACCGAGAGTGAGAGAGACAGACAGATATGATAGCCAGAGTGAGTGAGGCTCACCGAGAGAGGGAGAGATGATAGTCAGAGTGAGTGAGGCACACAGAGAGAGAGAGAGACAGAGATGATAGTCAGAGTGAGTGAGACACATCGAGAGAGAGAGAGAGACAGAGATGATAGTCAGAGTGAGTGAGGCACACCGAGAGAGAAAGAGATAGAGATGATAGTCAGAGTAAGTGAGGCACACCGAGAGAGGGAGAGACAGAGATGATAGTCAGAGTGAGTGAGGCACACCGAGAGAGAGAGAGGCAGAGATGATAGTCAGAGTGAGTGATGCACACCGAGAGAGAGAGAAAGACAGAGATGGTAGTCAGAGTGAGTGAGGCACACTGAGAGAGAGAGAGAGAGAGATGATAGTCAGAGTGAGTGAGGCACACCGAGAGAGAGAGAGAGACAGTGATGATAGTCAGAGTGAGTGAGACACACCGAGTGAGAGAGAGAGAGACAGATGATAGTCTGAGTGAGTGAGGCACACCGCGAGAGAGACAGAGATGATAGTCAGAGTGAGTGAGGCACACCGAGAGAGAGAGAGAGACAGAGATGATAGTCAGAGTGAGTGAGACACACCGAGTGAGAGAGAGAGACAGATGATAGTCAGAGTGAGTGAGGCACATCGAGAGAGAGAGAGACAGAGATGATAGTCAGAGTGAGTGAGGCACACCGAGAGAGGGAGAGACAGAGATGATAGTCAGAGTGAGTGAGGCACACCGAGAGAGAGACAGAGATGATAGTCAGAGTGAGTGAGGCACACCGAGAGAGAGAGAGACAGATATGATAGTCAGAGTGAGTGAGGCACACCGAGAGAGAGAGAGATAGAGATGACAGTCAGAGTGAGTGAGGCACACCGACAGAGAGAGAAAGAGACAGAGATGATAGTCTGAGTGAGTGAGGCACACCGAGAGAGAGAGTGAGAGATGATAGTCAGAGTGAGTGAGGCACACCGAGAGAGGGAGAGAGATGATAGTCAGAGTGAGTGAGGCACACCGAGAGAGAGAGAGACAGAGATGATAGTCAGAGTGAGTGAGGCACACCGAGAGAGAGAGAAAGAGACAGAGATGATAGTCTGAGTGAGTGAGGCACACCGAGAGAGAGAGAGAGAGATGATAGTCAGAGTGAGTGAGGCACACCGAGAGAGGGAGAGAGACGATAGTCAGAGTGAGTGAGGCACACCGAGAGAGAGAGAGACAGAGATGATAGTCAGAGTGAGTGAGGCACACCGAGAGAGAAAGAGACAGAGATGATAGTCAGAGTAAGTGAGGCACACCGAGAGAGAGAGAGACAGAGATGATAGTCAGAGTGAGTGAGGCACACCGAGAGAGAGAGAGACAGAGATGATAGTCTGAGTGAGTGATGCACACCGAGAGAGAGAGAAAGACAGAGATGGTAGTCAGAGTGAGTGAGGCACACTGAGAGAGAGAGAGATGATAGTCAGAGTGAGTGAGGCACACCGAGAGAGAGACAGAGACAGAGATGATAGTCAGAGTGAGTGAGACACACCGCGAGAGAGACAGAGATGATAGTCAGAGTGAGTGAGGCACACCGAGAGAGAGAGAGAGAGACAGAGATGATAGTCAGAGTGAGTGAGGCACACCGAGAGAGAGAGACAGAGATGATAGTCAGAGTGAATGAGGCACATCGAGAGAGAGAGAGAGACAGAGATGATAGTCAGAGTGAGTGAGGCACACCAAGAGAGAGAGAGACAGAGATGATAGTCAGAGTGAGTGAGACACACCGAGTGAGAGAGAGAGACAGATGATAGTCAGAGTGAGTGAGGCACACCGAGAGAGAGAGAGATGATAGTCAGAGTGAGTGAAGCACACTGAGAGAGGGAGAGAGATGAAAGTCAGAGTGAGTGAGGCACACAGAGAGATAGACAGAGATGATAGTCAGAGTGAGTGAGGCACACCGAGAGAGAGATAGACAGAGATGATAGTCATAGTGAGTGAGGCACACCGAGAGAGAGAGAGACAGAGATGATAGTCAGAGAGAGTGAGACACACCGAGAGAGAGAGAGACAGAGATGATAGTCAGAGTGAGTGAGACACATCGAGAGAGAGAGAGAGACAGAGATGATAGTCAGAGTGAGTGAGGCACTCCGAGAGTGAGACAGACACAGATATGATAGTCAGAGTGAGTGAGGCACATCAGAGAGAGAGACAGAGGTGATAGTCAGAGTGAGTGAGGCACACCGAGAGACAGAGACAGAGATGACAGTCAGAGTGAGTGAGGCACACCCAGAGAGAGAGACAGAGATGATAGTCAGAGTGAGTGAGACACACCGAGTGAGAGATAGAGATAGATGATAGTCTGAGTGAGTGAGGCACATCGAGAGAGAGAGAGACAGAGATGATAGTCAGAGTGAGTGAGACACACCGAGTGAGAGAGAGAGACAGAGATGATAGTCAGAGTGAGTGAGGCACACCGAGAGAGAGAGAGAGAGAGAGAGATGATAGTCAGAGTGAGTGAGGCACACCGAGAGAGAGAGAGAGACAGAGATGATAGTCAGAGTGAGTGAGACACACCGAGTGAGAGAGAGAGACAGATGATAGTCAGAGTGAGTGAGGCACATCGAGAGAGAGAGAGACAGAGATGATAGTCAGAGTGAGTGAGGCACACCGAGAGAGGGAGAGACAGAGATGATAGTCAGAGTGAGTGAGGCACACCGAGAGAGAGACAGAGATGATAGTCAGAGTGAGTGAGGCACACCGAGAGAGAGAGAGACAGATATGATAGTCAGAGTGAGTGAGGCACACCGAGAGAGAGAGAGATAGAGATGACAGTCAGAGTGAGTGAGGCACACCGACAGAGAGAGAAAGAGACAGAGATGATAGTCTGAGTGAGTGAGGCACACCGAGAGAGAGAGTGAGAGATGATAGTCAGAGTGAGTGAGGCACACCGAGAGAGGGAGAGAGATGATAGTCAGAGTGAGTGAGGCACACCGAGAGAGAGAGAGACAGAGATGATAGTCAGAGTGAGTGAGGCACACCGAGAGAGAGAGAAAGAGACAGAGATGATAGTCTGAGTGAGTGAGGCACACCGAGAGAGAGAGAGAGAGATGATAGTCAGAGTGAGTGAGGCACACCGAGAGAGGGAGAGAGACGATAGTCAGAGTGAGTGAGGCACACCGAGAGAGAGAGAGACAGAGATGATAGTCAGAGTGAGTGAGGCACACCGAGAGAGAAAGAGACAGAGATGATAGTCAGAGTAAGTGAGGCACACCGAGAGAGAGAGAGACAGAGATGATAGTCAGAGTGAGTGAGGCACACCGAGAGAGAGAGAGACAGAGATGATAGTCTGAGTGAGTGATGCACACCGAGAGAGAGAGAAAGACAGAGATGGTAGTCAGAGTGAGTGAGGCACACTGAGAGAGAGAGAGATGATAGTCAGAGTGAGTGAGGCACACCGAGAGAGAGACAGAGACAGAGATGATAGTCAGAGTGAGTGAGACACACCGCGAGAGAGACAGAGATGATAGTCAGAGTGAGTGAGGCACACCGAGAGAGAGAGAGAGAGACAGAGATGATAGTCAGAGTGAGTGAGGCACACCGAGAGAGAGAGACAGAGATGATAGTCAGAGTGAATGAGGCACATCGAGAGAGAGAGAGAGACAGAGATGATAGTCAGAGTGAGTGAGGCACACCAAGAGAGAGAGAGACAGAGATGATAGTCAGAGTGAGTGAGACACACCGAGTGAGAGAGAGAGACAGATGATAGTCAGAGTGAGTGAGGCACACCGAGAGAGAGACAGAAATGATAGTCAGAGTGAGTGAGACACTCCGAGAGAGAGAGAGACAGAGATGATAGTCAGAGTGAGTGAGGCACATCGAGAGAGAGAGAGAGACAGAGATGATAGTCAGAGTGAGTGAGACACATCGAGAGAGAGAGAGAGAGACAGAGATGATAGTCAGAGTGAGTGTGGCACACCGAGAGAGAGAGAGAGACAGAGATGATAGTCAGAGTGAGTGGGGCACACCGAGAGAGGGAGAGATGATAGTCATAGTGAGTGAGGCAAACCGAGAGAGAGAGACAGAGATGAGAGTCAGAGTGAGTGAAACACATCGAGAGAGAGAGAGAGACAGAGATGATAGTCAGAGTGAGTGAGGCACTCCGAGAGTGAGACAGACACAGAGATGATAGTCAGAGTGAGTGAGGCACTCCGAGAGAGAGAGAGACAGAGATGATAGTCAGAGTGAGTGAGGCACACCGAGAGAGAGAGAGAGACAGAGATGATAGTCAGAGTGAGTGGGGCACACCGAGAGAGAGAGAGACAGAGATGATAGTCAGAGTGAGTGAGGCACACCGAGAGAGAGAGAGACAGAGATGATAGTCAGAGTGAGTGAGACACATCGAGAGAGAGAGAGAGACAGAGATGATAGTCAGAGTGAGTGAGGCACACCGAGAGAGAGAGAGAGACAGAGATGATAGTCAGAGTGAGTGGGGCACGCCGAGAGAGGGAGAGATGATAGTCAGAGTGAGTGAGGCACACCGAGAGAGAGAGAGACAGACAGAGATGATTGCCAGAGTGAGTGAGGCTCACCGAGAGAGGGAGAGATGATAGTCAGAGTGAGTGAGGCACACCGAGAGAGAGAGAGACAGAGATGATAGTCAGAGTGAGTGAGACACATCGAGAGAGAGAGAGAGACAGAGATGATAGTCAGAGTGAGTGAGACACATCGAGAGAGAGAGAGACAGAGATGATAGTCAGAGTGAGTGAGGCACACCGAGAGAGAGAGAGAGACAGAGATGATAGTCAGAGTGAGTGGGGCACACCGAGAGAGGGAGAGATGATAGTCATAGTGAGTGAGGCAAACCGAGAGAGAGAGACAGAGATGAGAGTCAGAGTGAGTGAGACGCATCGAGAGAGAGAGAGACAGAGATGATAGTCATAGTGAGTGAGGCACACCGAGAGAGAGAGAGACAGAGATGAGAGTCAGAGTGAGTGAGGCACACCGAGAGAGAGTGAGACAGAGATGATAGTCAGAGTGAGTGAGGCACACCGAGAGAGAGATAGACAGAGATGATAGTCATAGTGAGTGAGGCACACCGAGAGAGAGAGAGACAGAGATGATAGTCAGAGTGAGTGAGGCACACCGAGAGAGAGTGAGACAGAGATGATAGTCAGAGTGAGTGAGGCACACCGAGAGAGAGAGAGACAGAGATGATAGTCAGAGTGAGTGAGGCACACCGAGAGAGAGACAGAGATGGTAGTCAGAGTGAGTGAGGCACACTGAGAGAGAGAGAGCGAGAGAGATGATCGTCTGAGTGAGTGAGGCACACCGCGAGAGAGAGAGAGACAGAGATGATAGTCAGAGTGAGTGAGACACACCGAGAGAGAGAGAGACAGAGATGATAGTCAGAGTGAGTGAGGCACACCGAGAGAGAGAGAGAGAGAGAGAGAGACAGAGATGATAGTCAGAGTGAGTGAGGCACACTGAGAGAGAGAGAGAGAGACAGAGATGATAGTCAGAGTGAGTGAGGCACATCGAGAGAGATTGAGAGACAGAGATGATAGTCAGAGTGAGTGAGGCACACCGAGAGAGAGAGAGACAGACAGAGATGATTGCCAGAGTGAGTGAGGCTCACCGAGAGAGGGAGAGATGATAGTCAGAGTGAGTGAGGCACACCGAGAGAGAGAGAGACAGAGATGATAGTCAGAGTGAGTGAGACACATCGAGAGAGAGAGAGAGACAGAGATGATAGTCAGAGTGAGAGAGGCACTCCGAGAGTGAGAGAGAGACAGAGATGATAGTCAGAGTGAGTGAGGCACACCGAGAGAGAGAGAGACAGAGATGATAGTCAGAGTGAGTGAGGCACACCGAGAGAGAGAGAGAGACAGAGATGATAGTCAGAGTGAGTGGGGCACACCGAGAGAGAGAGAGACAGAGATGAGAGTCAGAGTGAGTGAGACGCATCGAGAGAGAGAGAGACAGAGATGATAGTCATAGTGAGTGAGGCACACCGAGAGAGAGAGAGACAGAGATGAGAGTCAGAGTGAGTGAGGCACACCGAGAGAGAGTGAGACAGAGATGATAGTCAGAGTGAGTGAGGCACACCGAGAGAGAGATAGACAGAGATGATAGTCATAGTGAGTGAGGCACACCGAGAGAGAGAGAGACAGAGATGATAGTCAGAGTGAGTGAGGCACACCGAGAGAGAGTGAGACAGAGATGATAGTCAGAGTGAGTGAGGCACACCGAGAGAGAGAGAGACAGAGATGATAGTCAGAGTGAGTGAGGCACACCGAGAGAGAGACAGAGATGGTAGTCAGAGTGAGTGAGGCACACTGAGAGAGAGAGAGCGAGAGAGATGATCGTCTGAGTGAGTGAGGCACACCGCGAGAGAGAGAGAGACAGAGATGATAGTCAGAGTGAGTGAGACACACCGAGAGAGAGAGAGACAGAGATGATAGTCAGAGTGAGTGAGGCACACCGAGAGAGAGAGAGAGAGAGAGAGAGACAGAGATGATAGTCAGAGTGAGTGAGGCACACTGAGAGAGAGAGAGAGAGACAGAGATGATAGTCAGAGTGAGTGAGGCACATCGAGAGAGATTGAGAGACAGAGATGATAGTCAGAGTGAGTGAGGCACACCGAGAGAGAGAGAGACAGACAGAGATGATTGCCAGAGTGAGTGAGGCTCACCGAGAGAGGGAGAGATGATAGTCAGAGTGAGTGAGGCACACCGAGAGAGAGAGAGACAGAGATGATAGTCAGAGTGAGTGAGACACATCGAGAGAGAGAGAGAGACAGAGATGATAGTCAGAGTGAGAGAGGCACTCCGAGAGTGAGAGAGAGACAGAGATGATAGTCAGAGTGAGTGAGGCACACCGAGAGAGAGAGAGACAGAGATGATAGTCAGAGTGAGTGAGGCACACCGAGAGAGAGAGAGAGACAGAGATGATAGTCAGAGTGAGTGGGGCACACCGAGAGAGAGAGAGACAGAGATGATAGTCAGAGTCAGTGAGGCACACCGAGAGAGAGACAGAGATGATAGTCAGAGTGAGTGAGGCACACCGAGAGAGGGAGAGACAGAGATGATAGTCAGAGTGAGTGAGGCACACCGAGAGAGAGACAGAGATGATAGTCAGAGTGAGTGAGGCACACCGAGAGAGAGAGAGACAGATATGATAGTCAGAGTGAGTGAGGCACACCGAGAGAGAGAGAGACAGAGATGATAGTCAGAGTGAATGGGGCACATGGAGAGAGAGAGAGACAGAGATGATAGTCAGAGTGAGTGAGGCACACCGAGAGAGAGAGAGAGACAGAGATGATAGTCAGAGTGAGTGAGACACATCGAGAGAGAGAGAGAGACAGAGATGATTGTCAGAGTGAGTGAGGCACATCAGAGAGAGAGACAGAGGTGATAGTCAGAGTGAGTGAGGCACACCGAGAGACAGAGACAGAGATGACAGTCAGAGTGAGTGAGGCACACCCAGAGAGAGAGACAGAGATGATAGTCAGAGTGAGTGAGACACACCGAGTGAGAGATAGAGATAGATGATAGTCTGAGTGAGTGAGGCACATCGAGAGAGAGACAGAGATGATAGTCAGAGTGAGTGAGACACACCGAGTGAGAGAGAGAGACAGAGATGATAGTCAGAGTGAGTGAGGCACACCGAGAGAGAGAGAGAGAGAGAGAGATGATAGTCAGAGTGAGTGAGGCACACCGAGAGAGAGAGAGAGACAGAGATGATAGTCAGAGTGAGTGAGACACACCGAGTGAGAGAGAGAGACAGATGATAGTCAGAGTGAGTGAGGCACATCGAGAGAGAGAGAGACAGAGATGATAGTCAGAGTGAGTGAGGCACACCGAGAGAGGGAGAGACAGAGATGATAGTCAGAGTGAGTGAGGCACACCGAGAGAGAGACAGAGATGATAGTCAGAGTGAGTGAGGCACACCGAGAGAGAGAGAGACAGATATGATAGTCAGAGTGAGTGAGGCACACCGAGAGAGAGAGAGACAGATATGATAGTCAGAGTGAGTGAGGCACACCGAGAGAGGGAGAGAGATGATAGTCAGAGTGAGTGAGGCACACCGAGAGAGAGAGAGACAGAGATGATAGTCAGAGTGAGTGAGGCACACCGAGAGAGAGAGAAAGAGACAGAGATGATAGTCTGACTGAGTGAGGCACACCGAGAGAGAGAGAGAGAGATGATAGTCAGAGTGAGTGAGGCACACCGAGAGAGGGAGAGAGACGATAGTCAGAGTGAGTGAGGCACACCGAGAGAGAGAGAGACAGAGATGATAATCAGAGTGAGTGAGGCACACCGAGAGAGAAAGAGACAGAGATGATAGTCAGAGTAAGTGAGGCACACCGAGAGAGAGAGAGACCGAGATGATAGTCAGAGTGAGTGAGGCACACCGAGAGAGAGAGAGACAGAGATGATAGTCAGAGTGAGTGATGCACACCGAGAGAGAGAGAAAGACAGAGATGGTAGTCAGAGTGAGTGAGGCACACTGAGAGAGAGAGAGATGATAGTCAGAGTGAGTGAGGCACACCGAGAGAGAGAGAGAGACAGAGATGATAGTCAGAGTGAGTGAGACACACCGCGAGAGAGACAGAGATGATAGTCAGAGTGAGTGAGGCACACCGAGAGAGAGAGAGAGAGACAGAGATGATAGTCAGAGTGAGTGAGGCACACCGAGAGAGAGAGACAGAGATGATAGTCAGAGTGAATGAGGCACATCGAGAGAGAGAGAGAGACAGAGATGATAGTCAGAGTGAGTGAGGCACACCAAGAGAGAGAGACAGAGATGATAGTCAGAGTGAGTGAGACACACCGAGTGAGAGAAAGAGACAGATGATAGTCAGAGTGAGTGAGGCACACCGAGAGAGAGACAGAAATGATAGTCAGAGTGAGTGAGGCACTCCGAGAGAGAGAGAGACAGAGATGATAGTCAGAGTGAGTGAGGCACATCGAGAGAGAGAGAGAGACAGAGATGATAGTCAGAGTGAGTGAGACACATCGAGAGAGAGAGAGACAGAGATGATAGTCAGAGTGAGTGTGGCACACCGAGAGAGAGAGAGAGACAGAGATGATAGTCAGAGTGAGTGGGGCACACCGAGAGAGGGAGAGATGATAGTCATAGTGAGTGAGGCAAACCGAGAGAGAGAGACAGACATGAGAGTCAGAGTGAGTGAGACGCATCGAGAGAGAGAGAGACAGAGACAGAGATGATAGTCAGAGTGAGTGAGGCACACCGAGAGAGAGAGAGATGATAGTCAGAGTGAGTGAGGCACACTGAGAAAGGGAGAGAGATGAAAGTCAGAGTGAGTGAGGCACACAGAGAGATAGACAGAGATGATAGTCAGAGTGAGTGAGGCACACCAAGAGAGAGATAGACTGAGATGATAGTCATAGTGAGTGAGGCACACCGAGAGAGAGAGAGACAGAGATGAGAGTCAGAGTGAGTGAGGCACACCGAGAGAGAGTGAGACAGAGATGATAGTCAGAGTGAGTGAGGCACACCGAGAGAGAGAGAGACAGAGATGATAGTCAGAGTGAGTGAGGCACACCGAGAGAGAGAGAGACAGAGATGGTAGTCAGAGTGAGTGAGGCACACTGAGAGAGAGAGAGAGACAGATGATCGTCTGAGTGAGTGAGGCACACCGAGAGAGAGAGAGAGACAGAGATGATAGTCAGAGTGAGTGAGACACACCGAGTGAGAGAGAGAGACAGATGATAGTCAGAGTGAGTGAGGCACACCGAGAGAGAGAGACAGAGATGATAGTCAGAGTGAGTGAGGCACATCGAGAGAGAGAGAGAGACAGAGATGATAGTCAGAGTGAGTGAGGCACACCGAGAGAGAGAGAGAGACAGAGATGATAGTCAGACTGAGTGAGACACACCGAGTGAGAGAGAGAGAGAGACAGATGATAGTCAGAGTGAGTGAGGCACACTGAGAGAGAGACAGAAATGATAGTCAGAGTGATTGAGGCACACCGAGAGAGAGAGAGACAGAGATGATAGTCAGAGTGAGTGAAGCACACCGAGAGAGAGAGAGACAGAGATGATAGTCAGTGTGAGTGAGGCACACCGAGAGAGAGAGAGAGACAGAGATGGTAGTCAGAGTGAGTGAGGCAGACTGAGAGAGAGAGAGAGACAGAGATGATAGTCAGAGTGAGTGAGGCACACCGAGAGAGAGAGAGAGACAGAGATGGTAGTCAGAGTGAATGAGGCACACCGAGAGAGAGAGAGAGACAGAGATGATAGTCAGAGTGAGTGAGACACACCGAGAGAGAGAGAGAGAGAGATGATAGTCAGAGTGAGTGAGGCACACCGAGAGAGACACACACTGATAGTCAGAGTGAGTGAGGCAAACCAAGAGAGAGAGAGACAGAGATGATATTCAGAGTGAGTGAGGCACACGGAGAGAGAAAGAGAGAGAGAGACACAGTTGATAGTCAGAGTGAGTGAGGCACACTGAGAGAGAGAGAGAGAGAGACAGAGATGATAGTCAGAGTGAGTGAGGCACACCGAGAGAGAGAGAGAGAGACAGAGATGATAGTCAGAGTGAGAGAGGCACACCGAGAGTGAGAGAGACAGACAGATATGATAGCCAGAGTGAGTGAGGCTCACCGAGAGAGGGAGAGATGATAGTCAGAGTGAGTGAGGCACACAGAGAGAGAGAGAGACAGAGATGATAGTCAGAGTGAGTGAGACACATCGAGAGAGAGAGAGAGACAGAGATGATAGTCAGAGTGAGTGAGGCACACCGAGAGAGAAAGAGATAGAGATGATAGTCAGAGTAAGTGAGGCACACCGAGAGAGGGAGAGACAGAGATGATAGTCAGAGTGAGTGAGGCACACCGAGAGAGAGAGAGGCAGAGATGATAGTCAGAGTGAGTGATGCACACCGAGAGAGAGAGAAAGACAGAGATGGTAGTCAGAGTGAGTGAGGCACACTGAGAGAGAGAGAGAGAGAGATGATAGTCAGAGTGAGTGAGGCACACCAAGAGAGAGAGAGAGACAGTGATGATAGTCAGAGTGAGTGAGACACACCGAGTGAGAGAGAGAGAGAGACAGATGATAGTCTGAGTGAGTGAGGCACACCGCGAGAGAGACAGAGATGATAGTCAGAGTGAGTGAGGCACACCGAGAGAGAGAGAGAGAGAGACAGAGATGATAGTCAGAGTGAGTGAGACACATCGAGAGAGAGAGAGAGACAGAGATGATAGTCAGAGTGAGTGAGACACATCGAGAGAGAGAGAGACAGAGATGATAGTCAGAGTGAGTGAGGCACACCGAGAGAGAGAGAGAGACAGAGATGATAGTCAGAGTGAGTGAGGCACACCGAGAGAGGGAGAGATGATAGTCATAGTGAGTGAGGCAAACCGAGAGAGAGAGACAGAGATGAGAGTCAGAGTGAGTGAGACGCATCGAGAGAGAGAGAGACAGAGATGATAGTCATAGTGAGTGAGGCACACCGAGAGAGAGAGAGACAGAGATGAGAGTCAGAGTGAGTGAGGCACACCGAGAGAGAGTGAGACAGAGATGATAGTCAGAGTGAGTGAGGCACACCGAGAGAGAGATAGACAGAGATGATAGTCATAGTGAGTGAGGCACACCGAGAGAGAGAGAGACAGAGATGAGAGTCAGAGTGAGTGAGGCACACCGAGAGAGAGTGAGACAGAGATGATAGTCAGAGTGAGTGAGGCACACCGAGAGAGAGAGAGACAGAGATGATAGTCAGAGTGAGTGAGGCACACCGAGAGAGAGACAGAGATGGTAGTCAGAGTGAGTGAGGCACACTGAGAGAGAGAGAGCGAGAGAGATGATCGTCTGAGTGAGTGAGGCACACCGCGAGAGAGAGAGAGACAGAGATGATAGTCAGAGTGAGTGAGACACACCGAGAGAGAGAGAGACAGAGATGATAGTCAGAGTGAGTGAGGCACACCGAGAGAGAGAGAGAGAGAGAGAGAGACAGAGATGATAGTCAGAGTGAGTGAGGCACACTGAGAGAGAGAGAGAGAGACAGAGATGATAGTCAGAGTGAGTGAGGCACATCGAGAGAGATTGAGAGACAGAGATGATAGTCAGAGTGAGTGAGGCACACCGAGAGAGAGAGAGACAGACAGAGATGATTGCCAGAGTGAGTGAGGCTCACCGAGAGAGGGAGAGATGATAGTCAGAGTGAGTGAGGCACACCGAGAGAGAGAGAGACAGAGATGATAGTCAGAGTGAGTGAGACACATCGAGGGAGAGAGAGAGACAGAGGTGATAGTCAGAGTGAGAGAGGCACTCCGAGAGTGAGAGAGAGACAGAGATGATAGTCAGAGTGAGTGAGGCACACCGAGAGAGAGAGAGACAGAGATGATAGTCAGAGTGAGTGAGGCACACCGAGAGAGAGAGAGAGACAGAGATGATAGTCAGAGTGAGTGGGGCACACCGAGAGAGAGAGAGACAGAGATGATAGTCAGAGTCAGTGAGGCACACCGAGAGAGAGACAGAGATGATAGTCAGAGTGAGTGAGGCACACCGAGAGAGGGAGAGACAGAGATGATAGTCAGAGTGAGTGAGGCACACCGAGAGAGAGACAGAGATGATAGTCAGAGTGAGTGAGGCACACCGAGAGAGAGAGAGACAGATATGATAGTCAGAGTGAGTGAGGCACACCGAGAGAGAGAGAGACAGAGATGATAGTCAGAGTGAATGGGGCACACGGAGAGAGAGAGAGACAGAGATGATAGTCAGAGTGAGTGAGGCACACCGAGAGAGAGAGAGAGACAGAGATGATAGTCAGAGTGAGTGAGACACATCGAGAGAGAGAGAGAGACAGAGATGATTGTCAGAGTGAGTGAGGCACATCAGAGAGAGAGACAGAGGTGATAGTCAGAGTGAGTGAGGCACACCGAGAGACAGAGACAGAGATGACAGTCAGAGTGAGTGAGGCACACCCAGAGAGAGAGACAGAGATGATAGTCAGAGTGAGTGAGACACACCGAGTGAGAGATAGAGATAGATGATAGTCTGAGTGAGTGAGGCACATCGAGAGAGAGAGAGACAGAGATGATAGTCAGAGTGAGTGAGACACACCGAGTGAGAGAGAGAGACAGAGATGATAGTCAGAGTGAGTGAGGCACACCGAGAGAGAGAGAGAGAGAGAGAGATGATAGTCAGAGTGAGTGAGGCACACCGAGAGAGAGAGAGAGACAGAGATGATAGTCAGAGTGAGTGAGACACACCGAGTGAGAGAGAGAGACAGATGATAGTCAGAGTGAGTGAGGCACATCGAGAGAGAGAGAGACAGAGATGATAGTCAGAGTGAGTGAGGCACACCGAGAGAGGGAGAGACAGAGATGATAGTCAGAGTGAGTGAGGCACACCGAGAGAGAGACAGAGATGATAGTCAGAGTGAGTGAGGCACACCGAGAGAGAGAGAGACAGATATGATAGTCAGAGTGAGTGAGGCACACCGAGAGAGAGAGAGACAGATATGATAGTCAGAGTGAGTGAGGCACACCGAGAGAGGGAGAGAGATGATAGTCAGAGTGAGTGAGGCACACCGAGAGAGAGAGAGACAGAGATGATAGTCAGAGTGAGTGAGGCACACCGAGAGAGAGAGAAAGAGACAGAGATGATAGTCTGACTGAGTGAGGCACACCGAGAGAGAGAGAGAGAGATGATAGTCAGAGTGAGTGAGGCACACCGAGAGAGGGAGAGAGACGATAGTCAGAGTGAGTGAGGCACACCGAGAGAGAGAGAGACAGAGATGATAATCAGAGTGAGTGAGGCACACCGAGAGAGAAAGAGACAGAGATGATAGTCAGAGTAAGTGAGGCACACCGAGAGAGAGAGAGACCGAGATGATAGTCAGAGTGAGTGAGGCACACCGAGAGAGAGAGAGACAGAGATGATAGTCAGAGTGAGTGATGCACACCGAGAGAGAGAGAAAGACAGAGATGGTAGTCAGAGTGAGTGAGGCACACTGAGAGAGAGAGAGATGATAGTCAGAGTGAGTGAGACACACCGAGAGAGAGAGAGAGACAGAGATGATAGTCAGAGTGAGTGAGACACACCGCGAGAGAGACAGAGATGATAGTCAGAGTGAGTGAGGCACACCGAGAGAGAGAGAGAGAGACAGAGATGATAGTCAGAGTGAGTGAGGCACACCGAGAGAGAGAGACAGAGATGATAGTCAGAGTGAATGAGGCACATCGAGAGAGAGAGAGAGACAGAGATGATAGTCAGAGTGAGTGAGGCACACCAAGAGAGAGAGACAGAGATGATAGTCAGAGTGAGTGAGACACACCGAGTGAGAGAAAGAGACAGATGATAGTCAGAGTGAGTGAGGCACACCGAGAGAGAGACAGAAATGATAGTCAGAGTGAGTGAGGCACTCCGAGAGAGAGAGAGACAGAGATGATAGTCAGAGTGAGTGAGGCACATCGAGAGAGAGAGAGAGACAGAGATGATAGTCAGAGTGAGTGAGACACATCGAGAGAGAGAGAGACAGAGATGATAGTCAGAGTGAGTGTGGCACACCGAGAGAGAGAGAGAGACAGAGATGATAGTCAGAGTGAGTGGGGCACACCGAGAGAGGGAGAGATGATAGTCATAGTGAGTGAGGCAAACCGAGAGAGAGAGACAGACATGAGAGTCAGAGTGAGTGAGACGCATCGAGAGAGAGAGAGACAGAGACAGAGATGATAGTCAGAGTGAGTGAGGCACACCGAGAGAGAGAGAGATGATAGTCAGAGTGAGTGAGGCACACTGAGAAAGGGAGAGAGATGAAAGTCAGAGTGAGTGAGGCACACAGAGAGATAGACAGAGATGATAGTCAGAGTGAGTGAGGCACACCAAGAGAGAGATAGACTGAGATGATAGTCATAGTGAGTGAGGCACACCGAGAGAGAGAGAGACAGAGATGAGAGTCAGAGTGAGTGAGGCACACCGAGAGAGAGTGAGACAGAGATGATAGTCAGAGTGAGTGAGGCACACCGAGAGAGAGAGAGACAGAGATGATAGTCAGAGTGAGTGAGGCACACCGAGAGAGAGAGAGACAGAGATGGTAGTCAGAGTGAGTGAGGCACACTGAGAGAGAGAGAGAGACAGATGATCGTCTGAGTGAGTGAGGCACACCGAGAGAGAGAGAGAGACAGAGATGATAGTCAGAGTGAGTGAGACACACCGAGTGAGAGAGAGAGACAGATGATAGTCAGAGTGAGTGAGGCACACCGAGAGAGAGAGACAGAGATGATAGTCAGAGTGAGTGAGGCACATCGAGAGAGAGAGAGAGACAGAGATGATAGTCAGAGTGAGTGAGGCACACCGAGAGAGAGAGAGAGACAGAGATGATAGTCAGACTGAGTGAGACACACCGAGTGAGAGAGAGAGAGAGACAGATGATAGTCAGAGTGAGTGAGGCACACTGAGAGAGAGACAGAAATGATAGTCAGAGTGAGTGAGGCACACCGAGAGAGAGAGAGACAGAGATGATAGTCAGAGTGAGTGAAGCACACCGAGAGAGAGAGAGACAGAGATGATAGTCAGTGTGAGTGAGGCACACCGAGAGAGAGAGAGAGACAGAGATGGTAGTCAGAGTGAGTGAGGCAGACTGAGAGAGAGAGAGAGACAGAGATGATAGTCAGAGTGAGTGAGGCACACCGAGAGAGAGAGAGAGACAGAGATGGTAGTCAGAGTGAATGAGGCACACCGAGAGAGAGAGAGAGACAGAGATGATAGTCAGAGTGAGTGAGACACACCGAGAGAGAGAGAGAGAGAGATGATAGTCAGAGTGAGTGAGGCACACCGAGAGAGACACACACTGATAGTCAGAGTGAGTGAGGCAAACCAAGAGAGAGAGAGACAGAGATGATATTCAGAGTGAGTGAGGCACACGGAGAGAGAAAGAGAGAGAGAGACACAGTTGATAGTCAGAGTGAGTGAGGCACACTGAGAGAGAGAGAGAGAGAGACAGAGATGATAGTCAGAGTGAGTGAGGCACACCGAGAGAGAGAGAGAGAGACAGAGATGATAGTCAGAGTGAGAGAGGCACACCGAGAGTGAGAGAGACAGACAGATATGATAGCCAGAGTGAGTGAGGCTCACCGAGAGAGGGAGAGATGATAGTCAGAGTGAGTGAGGCACACAGAGAGAGAGAGAGACAGAGATGATAGTCAGAGTGAGTGAGACACATCGAGAGAGAGAGAGAGACAGAGATGATAGTCAGAGTGAGTGAGGCACACCGAGAGAGAAAGAGATAGAGATGATAGTCAGAGTAAGTGAGGCACACCGAGAGAGGGAGAGACAGAGATGATAGTCAGAGTGAGTGAGGCACACCGAGAGAGAGAGAGGCAGAGATGATAGTCAGAGTGAGTGATGCACACCGAGAGAGAGAGAAAGACAGAGATGGTAGTCAGAGTGAGTGAGGCACACTGAGAGAGAGAGAGAGAGAGATGATAGTCAGAGTGAGTGAGGCACACCAAGAGAGAGAGAGAGACAGTGATGATAGTCAGAGTGAGTGAGACACACCGAGTGAGAGAGAGAGAGACAGATGATAGTCTGAGTGAGTGAGGCACACCGCGAGAGAGACAGAGATGATAGTCAGAGTGAGTGAGGCACACCGAGAGAGAGAGAGAGAGAGACAGAGATGATAGTCAGAGTGAGTGAGGCACACCGAGAGAGAGAGACAGAGATGATAGTCAGAGTGAATGAGGCACATCGAGAGAGAGAGAGAGACAGAGATGATAGTCAGAGTGAGTGAGGCACACCAAGAGAGAGAGAGACAGAGATGATAGTCAGAGTGAGTGAGACACACCGAGTGAGAGAGAGAGATAGATGATAGTCAGAGTGAGTGAGGCACACCGAGAGAGAGACAGAAATGATAGTCAGATTGAGTGAGGCACACCGAGAGAGAGAGAGAGACAGAGATGGTAGTCAGAGTGAGTGAGACACATCGAGAGAGAGAGAGAGACAGAGATGGTAGTCAGAGTGAGTGAGACACATCGAGAGAGAGAGAGAGACAGAGATGATAGTCAGAGTGAGTGTGGCACACCGAGAGAGAGAGAGAGACAGAGATGATAGTCAGAGTGAGTGGGGCACACCGAGAGAGGGAGAGATGATAGTCATAGTGAGTGAGGCAAACCGAGAGAGAGAGACAGAGATGAGAGTCAGAGTGAGTGAGACGCATCGAGAGAGAGAGAGACAGAGACAGAGATGATAGTCAGAGTGAGTGAGGCACACCGAGAGAGAGAGAGATGATAGTCAGAGTGAGTGAAGCACACTGAGAGAGGGAGAGAGATGAAAGTCAGAGTGAGTGAGGCACACAGAGAGATAGACAGAGATGATAGTCAGAGTGAGTGAGGCACACCGAGAGAGAGATAGACAGAGATGATAGTCATAGTGAGTGAGGCACACCGAGAGAGAGAGAGACAGAGATGATAGTCAGAGAGAGTGAGACACACCGAGAGAGAGAGAGACAGAGATGATAGTCAGAGTGAGTGAGACACATCGAGAGAGAGAGAGAGACAGAGATGATAGTCAGAGTGAGTGAGGCACTCCGAGAGTGAGACAGACACAGAGATGATAGTCAGAGTGAGTGAGGCACTCCGAGAGAGAGAGAGACAGAGATGATAGTCAGAGTGAGTGAGGCACACCGAGAGAGAGAGAGAGACAGAGATGATAGTCAGAGTGAGTGGGGCACACCGAGAGAGAGAGAGACAGAGATGATAGTCAGAGTGAGTGAGGCACACCGAGAGAGAGAGAGACAGAGATGATAGTCAGAGTGAGTGAGACACATCGAGAGAGAGAGAGAGACAGAGATGATAGTCAGAGTGAGTGAGGCACACCGAGAGAGAGAGAGAGACAGAGATGATAGTCAGAGTGAGTGGGGCACGCTGAGAGAGGGAGAGATGATAGTCAGAGTGAGTGAGGCACACCGAGAGAGAGAGAGACAGACAGAGATGATTGCCAGTGTGAGTGAGGCTCACCGAGAGAGGGAGAGATGATAGTCAGAGTGAGTGAGGCACACCGAGAGAGAGAGAGACAGAGATGATAGTCAGAGTGAGTGAGACACATCGAGAGAGAGAGAGAGACAGAGATGATAGTCAGAGTGAGTGAGACACATCGAGAGAGAGAGAGACAGAGATGATAGTCAGAGTGAGTGAGGCACACCGAGAGAGAGAGAGAGACAGAGGTGATAGTCAGAGTGAGTGGGGCACACCGAGAGAGGGAGAGATGATAGTCATAGTGAGTGAGGCAAACCGAGAGAGAGAGACAGAGATGAGAGTCAGAGTGAGTGAGACGCATCGAGAGAGAGAGAGACAGAGACAGAGATGATAGTCAGAGTGAGTGAGGCACACCGAGAGAGAGATAGACAGAGATGATAGTCATAGTGAGTGAGGCACACCGAGAGAGAGAGAGACAGAGATGAGAGTCAGAGTGAGTGAGGCACACCGAGAGAGAGTGAGACAGAGATGATAGTCAGAGTGAGTGAGGCACACCGAGAGAGAGACAGAGATGATAGTCAGAGTGAGTGAGGCACACTGAGAGAGAGAGAGCGAGAGAGATGATCGTCTGAGTGAGTGAGGCACACCGCGAGAGAGAGAGAGACAGAGATGATAGTCAGAGTGAGTGAGACACACCGAGAGAGAGAGAGAGACAGAGATGATAGTCAGAGTGAGTGGGGCACACCGAGAGAGAGAGAGACAGAGATGATAGTCAGAGTGAGTGAGGCAAACCGAGAGAGAGAGAGACAGAGATGATAGTCAGAGTGAGTGAGGCACACCGAGAGAGAGAGAGAGAGAGAGAGAGAGAGAGAGAGACAGAGATGATAGTCAGAGTGAGTGAGGCACATCGAGAGAGAGAGAGAGACAGAGATGATAGTCAGAGTGAGTGAGGCACACCGAGAGAGAGAGAGACAGACAGAGATGATTGCCAGAGTGAGTGAGGCTCACCGAGAGAGGGAGAGATGATAGTCAGAGTGAGTGAGGCACACCGAGAGAGAGAGAGACAGAGATGATAGTCAGAGTGAGTGAGACACATCGAGAGAGAGAGAGAGAGAGAGAGATGATAGTCAGAGTGAGTGAGGCACTCCGAGAGTGAGAGAGAGACAGAGATGATAGTCAGAGTGAGTGAGGCACACCGAGAGAGAGAGAGACAGAGATGATAGTCAGAGTGAGTGAGGCACACCGAGAGAGAGAGAGAGACAGAGATGATAGTCAGAGTGAGTGGGGCACACCGAGAGAGAGAGAGACAGAGATGATAGTCAGAGTCAGTGAGGCACACCGAGAGAGAGACAGAGATGATAGTCAGAGTGAGTGAGGCACACCGAGAGAGAGAGAGACAGATATGATAGTCAGAGTGAGTGAGGCACACCGAGAGAGAGAGAGACAGAGATGATAGTCAGAGTGAGTGGGGCACACGGAGAGAGAGAGAGACAGAGATGATAGTCAGAGTGAGTGAGGCACACCGAGAGAGAGAGAGAGACAGAGATGATAGTCAGAGTGAGTGAGACACATCGAGAGAGAGAGAGAGACAGAGATGATAGTCAGAGTGAGTGAGGCACATCAGAGAGAGTGACAGAGGTGATAGTCAGAGTGAGTGAGGCACACCGAGAGACAGAGACAGAGATGATAGTCAGAGTGAGTGAGGCACACCCAGAGAGAGAGACAGAGATGATAGTCAGAGTGAGTGAGACACACCGAGTGAGAGATAGAGATAGATGATAGTCTGAGTGAGTGAGGCACACCGAGAGAGAGAGAGACAGAGATGATAGTCAGAGTGAGTGAGACACACCGAGTGAGAGAGAGAGACAGAGATGATAGTCAGAGTGAGTGAGGCACACCGAGAGAGAGAGAGAGAGAGAGAGATGATAGTCAGAGTGAGTGAGGCACACCGAGAGAGAGAGAGACAGAGATGATAGTCAGAGTGAGTGAGACACACCGAGTGAGAGAGAGAGACAGATGATAGTCAGAGGGAGTGAGGCACACCGAGAGAGGGAGAGAGATGATAGTCAGAGTGAGTGAGGCACACCGAGAGAGAGAGAGACAGAGATGATAGTCAGAGTGAGTGAGGCACACCGAGAGAGAGAGAAAGAGACAGAGATGATAGTCTGAGTGAGTGAGGCACACCGAGAGAGAGAGAGAGAGATGATAGTCAGAGTGAGTGAGGCACACCGAGAGAGGGAGAGAGACGATAGTCAGAGTGAGTGAGGCACACCGAGAGAGAGAGACACAGAGATGATAGTCAGAGTGAGTGAGGCACACCGAGAGAGAAAGAGACAGAGATGATAGTCAGAGTAAGTGAGGCACACCGAGAGAGAGAGAGACAGAGATGATCGTCAGAGTGAGTGAGGCACACCGAGAGAGAGAGAGACAGAGATGATAGTCAGAGTGAGTGATGCACACCGAGAGAGAGAGAAAGACAGAGATGGTAGTCAGAGTGAGTGAGGCACACTGAGAGAGAGAGAGATGATAGTCAGAGTGAGTGAGGCACACCGAGAGAGAGAGAGACAGAGATGATAGTCAGAGTGAGTGAGACACACCGAGTGAGAGAGAGAGAGACAGATGATAGTCAGAGTGAGTGAGGCACACCGCGAGAGAGACAGAGATGATAGTCAGAGTGAGTGAGGCACACCGAGAGAGAGAGAGAGAGACAGAGATGATAGTCAGAGTGAGTGAGGCACACCGAGAGAGAGAGACAGAGATGATAGTCAGAGTGAATGAGGCACATCGAGAGAGAGAGAGAGACAGAGATGATAGTCAGAGTGAGTGAGGCACACCAAGAGAGAGAGAGACAGAGATGATAGTCAGAGTGAGTGAGACACACCGAGTGAGAGAGAGAGACAGATGATAGTCAGAGTGAGTGAGGCACACCGAGAGAGAGACAGAAATGATAGTCAGAGTGAGTGAGGCACACCGAGAGAGAGAGAGACAGAGATGATAGTCAGAGTGAGTGAGGCACATCGAGAGAGAGAGAGAGACAGAGATGATAGTCAGAGTGAGTGAGACACATCGAGAGAGAGAGAGAGAGACAGAGATGATAGTCAGAGTGAGTGTGGCACACCGAGAGAGAGAGAGAGAGACAGAGATGACAGTCAGAGTGAGTGGGGCACACCGAGAGAGGGAGAGATGATAGTCATAGTGAGTGAGGCAAACCGAGAGAGAGAGACAGAGATGAGAGTCAGAGTGAGTGAGACGCATCGAGAGAGAGAGAGACAGAGACAGAGATGATAGTCAAAGTGAGTGAGGCACACCGAGAGAGAGAGAGATGATAGTCAGAGTGAGTGAGGCACACTGAGAGAGGGAGAGAGATGAAAGTCAGAGTGAGTGAGGCACACAGAGAGATAGACAGAGATGATAGTCAGAGTGAGTGAGGCACACCAAGAGAGAGATAGACTGAGATGATAGTCATAGTGAGTGAGGCACACCGAGAGAGAGAGAGACAGAGATGAGAGTCAGAGTGAGTGAGGCACACCGAGAGAGAGTGAGACAGAGATGATAGTCAGAGTGAGTGAGGCACACTGAGAGAGAGAGAGACAGAGATGATAGTCAGAGTGAGTGAGGCACACCGAGAGAGAGAGAGACAGAGATGGTAGTCAGAGTGAGTGAGGCACACTGAGAGAGAGAGAGAGAGAGATGATCGTCTGAGTGAGTGAGGCACACCGAGAGAGAGAGAGACAGATATGATAGTCAGAGTGAGTGAGGCAAACCGAGAGAGAGAGAGACAGAGATGATAGTCAGAGTGAGTGAGGCACACCGAGAGAGAGAGAGAGAGAGAGAGAGAGAGAGAGACAGAGATGATAGTCAGAGTGAGTGAGGCACACTGAGAGAGAGAGAGAGAGACAGAGATGATAGTCAGAGTGAGTGAGGCACATCGAGAGAGAGAGAGAGACAGAGATGATAGTCAGAGTGAGTGAGGCACACCGAGAGAGAGAGAGACAGACAGAGATGATTGCCAGAGTGAGTGAGGCTCACCGAGAGAGGGAGAGATGATAGTCAGAGTGAGTGAGGCACACCGAGAGAGAGAGAGACAGAGATGATAGTCAGAGTGAGTGAGACACATCGAGAGAGAGAGAGAGAGACAGAGATGATAGTCAGAGTGAGTGAGGCACTCCGAGAGTGAGAGAGAGACAGAGATGATAGTCAGAGTGAGTGAGGCACACCGAGAGAGAGAGAGACAGAGATGATAGTCAGAGTGAGTGAGGCACACCGAGAGAGAGAGAGAGACAGAGATGATAGTCAGAGTGAGTGGGGCACACCGAGAGAGAGAGAGACAGAGATGATAGTCAGAGTCAGTGAGGCACACCGAGAGAGAGACAGAGATGATAGTCAGAGTGAGTGAGGCACACCGAGAGAGGGAGAGACAGAGATGATAGTCAGAGTGAGTGAGGCACACCGAGAGAGAGACAGAGATGATAGTCAGAGTGAGTTAGGCACACCGAGAGAGAGAGAGACAGATATGATAGTCAGAGTGAGTGAGACACACCGAGTGAGAGATAGAGATAGATGATAGTCTGAGTGAGTGAGACACATCGAGAGAGAGAGAGACAGAGATGATAGTCAGAGTGAGTGAGACACACCGAGTGAGAGAGAGAGACAGAGATGATAGTCAGAGTGAGTGAGGCACACCGAGAGAGAGAGAGAGAGAGAGAGATGATAGTCAGAGTGAGTGAGGCACACCGAGAGAGAGAGAGACAGAGATGATAGTCAGAGTGAGTGAGACACACCGAGTGAGAGAGAGAGACAGATGATAGTCAGAGTGAGTGAGGCACATCGAGAGAGAGAGAGACAGAGATGATAGTCAGAGTGAGGGAGACACACCGAGTGAGAGAGAGAGACAGAGATGATAGTCAGAGTGTGTGAGGCACACCGAGTGAGAGAGAGAGACAGAGATGATAGTCAGAGTGAGTGAGGCACACCGAGAGAGAGAGAGAGAGAGAGAGATGATAGTCAGAGTGAGTGAGGCACACCGAAAGAGAGAGAGAGACAGAGATGATAGTCAGAGTGAGTGAGGCACACTGAGAGAGAGAGGCAGAGATGATAGTCAGAGTGAGTGAGGCACACCGAGAGAGGGAGAGACAGAGATGATAGTCAGAGTGAGTGAGGCACACCGAGAGAGAGACAGAGATGATAGTCAGAGTGAGTGAGGCACACCAAGAGAGAGAGAGACAGATATGATAGTCAGAGTGAGTGAGGCACACCGAGAGAGAGAGAGACAGAGATGACAGTCAGAGTGAGTGAGGCACACCGACAGAGAGAGAAAGAGACAGAGATGATAGTCTGAGTGAGTGAGGCACACCGAGAGAGAGAGTGAGAGATGATAGTCAGAGGGAGTGAGGCACACCGAGAGAGGGAGAGAGACGATAGTCAGAGTGAGTGAGGCACACCGAGAGAGAGAGAGACAGAGATGATAGTCAGAGTGAGTGAGGCACACCGAGAGAGAAAGAGACAGAGATGATAGTCAGAGTAAGTGAGGCACACCGAGAGAGAGAGAGACAGAGATGATAGTCAGAGTGAGTGAGGCACACCGAGAGAGAGAGAGACAGAGATGATAGTCAGAGTGAGTGATGCACACCGAGAGAGAGAGAAAGACAGAGATGGTAGTCAGAGTGAGTGAGGCACACTGAGAGAGAGAGAGATGATAGTCAGAGTGAGTGAGGCACACCGAGAGAGAGAGAGACAGAGATGATAGTCAGAGTGAGTGAGACACACCGAGTGAGAGAGAGAGAGACAGATGATAGTCAGAGTGAGTGAGGCACACCGCGAGAGAGACAGAGATGATAGTCAGAGTGAGTGAGGCACACCGAGAGAGAGAGAGAGAGACAGAGATGATAGTCAGAGTGAGTGAGGCACACCGAGAGAGAGAGACAGAGATGATAGTCAGAGTGAATGAGGCACATCGAGAGAGAGAGAGAGACAGAGATGATAGTCAGAGTGAGTGAGGCACACCAAGAGAGAGAGAGACAGAGATGATAGTCAGAGTGAGTGAGACACACCGAGTGAGAGAGAGAGACAGATGATAGTCAGAGTGAGTGAGGCACACCGAGAGAGAGACAGAAATGATAGTCAGAGTGAGTGAGGCACACCGAGAGAGAGAGAGACAGAGATGATAGTCAGAGTGAGTGAGGCACATCGAGAGAGAGAGAGAGACAGAGATGATAGTCAGAGTGAGTGAGACACATCGAGAGAGAGAGAGAGAGACAGAGATGATAGTCAGAGTGAGTGTGGCACACCGAGAGAGAGAGAGAGAGACAGAGATGATAGTCAGAGTGAGTGGGGCACACCGAGAGAGGGAGAGATGATAGTCATAGTGAGTGAGGCAAACCGAGAGAGAGAGACAGAGATGAGAGTCAGAGTGAGTGAGACGCATCGAGAGAGAGAGAGACAGAGACAGAGATGATAGTCAAAGTGAGTGAGGCACACCGAGAGAGAGAGAGATGATAGTCAGAGTGAGTGAGGCACACTGAGAGAGGGAGAGAGATGAAAGTCAGAGTGAGTGAGGCACACAGAGAGATAGACAGAGATGATAGTCAGAGTGAGTGAGGCACACCAAGAGAGAGATAGACTGAGATGATAGTCATAGTGAGTGAGGCACACCGAGAGAGAGAGAGACAGAGATGAGAGTCAGAGTGAGTGAGGCACACCGAGAGAGAGTGAGACAGAGATGATAGTCAGAGTGAGTGAGGCACACCGAGAGAGAGAGAGACAGAGATGATAGTCAGAGTGAGTGAGGCACACCGAGAGAGAGAGAGACAGAGATGGTAGTCAGAGTGAGTGAGGCACACTGAGAGAGAGAGAGAGAGATGATCGTCTGAGTGAGTGAGGCACACCGAGAGAGAGAGAGACAGAGATGATAGTCAGAGTGAGTGAGACACACCGAGTGAGAGAGAGAGACAGATGATAGTCAGAGTGAGTGAGGCACACCGAGAGAGAGAGACAGAGATGATAGTCAGAGTGAGTGAGGCACATCGAGAGAGAGAGAGAGACAGAGATGATAGTCAGAGTGAGTGAGGCACACCGAGAGAGAGAGAGAGACAGAGATGATAGTCAGAGTGAGTGAGACACACCGAGTGAGAGAGAGAGAGAGACAGATGATAGTCAGAGTGAGTGAGGCACACCGAGAGAGAGAGAGACAGAGATGATAGTCAGAGTGAGTGAAGCACACCGAGAGAGAGAGAGACAGAGATGATAGTCAGTGTGAGTGAGGCACACCGAGAGAGAGAGAGAGACAGAGATGGTAGTCAGAGTGAGTGAGGCAGACTGAGAGAGAGAGAGAGACAGAGATGATAGTCAGAGTGACTGAGGCACACCGAGAGAGAGAGAGAGACAGAGATGGTAGTCAGAGTGAATGAGGCACACCGAGAGAGAGAGAGAGACAGAGATGATAGTCAGAGTGAGTGAGACACACCGAGAGAGAGAGAGAGAGAGATGATAGTCAGAGTGAGTGAGGCACACCGAGAGAGATACACACTGATAGTCAGAGTGAGTGAGGCAAACCGAGAGAGAGAGAGACAGAGATGATAGTCAGAGTGAGTGAGGCACACCGAGAGAGAGAGAGAGAGACAGAGATGATAGTCAGAGTGAGAGAGGCACACCGAGAGTGAGAGAGACAGACAGATATGATAGCCAGAGTGAGTGAGGCTCACCGAGAGAGGGAGAGATGATAGTCAGAGTGAGTGAGGCACACAGAGAGAGAGAGAGACAGAGATGATAGTCAGAGTGAGTGAGACACATCGAGAGAGAGAGAGAGACAGAGATGATAGTCAGAGTGAGTGAGGCACACCGAGAGAGAAAGAGATAGAGATGATAGTCAGAGTAAGTGAGGCACACCGAGAGAGGGAGAGACAGAGATGATAGTCAGAGTGAGTGAGGCACACCGAGAGAGAGAGAGGCAGAGATGATAGTCAGAGTGAGTGATGCACACCGAGAGAGAGAGAAAGACAGAGATGGTAGTCAGAGTGAGTGAGGCACACTGAGAGAGAGAGAGAGAGAGATGATAGTCAGAGTGAGTGAGGCACACCGAGAGAGAGAGACAGTGATGATAGTCAGAGTGAGTGAGACACACCGAGTGAGAGAGAGAGAGACAGATGATAGTCTGAGTGAGTGAGGCACACCGCGAGAGAGACAGAGATGATAGTCAGAGTGAGTGAGGCACACCGAGAGAGAGAGAGAGAGAGAGACAGAGATGATAGTCAGAGTGAGTGAGGCACACCGAGAGAGAGAGACAGAGATGATAGTCAGAGTGAATGAGGCACATCGAGAGAGAGAGAGAGACAGAGATGATAGTCAGAGTGAGTGAGGCACACCAAGAGAGAGAGAGACAGAGATGATAGTCAGAGTGAGTGAGACACACCGAGTGAGAGAGAGAGATAGATGATAGTCAGAGTGAGTGAGGCACACCGAGAGAGAGACAGAAATGATAGTCAGATTGAGTGAGGCACACCGAGAGAGAGAGAGAGACAGAGATGGTAGTCAGAGTGAGTGAGACACATCGAGAGAGACAGAGAGACAGAGATGGTAGTCAGAGTGAGTGAGACACATCGAGAGAGAGAGAGAGACAGAGATGATAGTCAGAGTGAGTGTGGCACACCGAGAGAGAGAGAGAGACAGAGATGATAGTCAGAGTGAGTGGGGCACACCGAGAGAGGGAGAGATGATAGTCATAGTGAGTGAGGCAAACCGAGAGAGAGAGACAGAGATGAGAGTCAGAGTGAGTGAGACGCATCGAGAGAGAGAGAGACAGAGACAGAGATGATAGTCAGAGTGAGTGAGGCACACCGAGAGAGAGAGAGATGATAGTCAGAGTGAGTGAAGCACACTGAGAGAGGGAGAGAGATGAAAGTCAGAGTGAGTGAGGCACACAGAGAGATAGACAGAGATGATAGTCAGAGTGAGTGAGGCACACCGAGAGAGAGATAGACAGAGATGATAGTCATAGTGAGTGAGGCACACCGAGAGAGAGAGAGACAGAGATGAGAGTCAGAGTGAGTGAGGCACACCGAGAGAGTGAGACAGAGATGATAGTCAGAGTGAGTGAGGCACACTAAGAGAGAGAGAGACAGAGATGATAGTCAGAGTGAGTGAGGCACACCGAGAGAGAGAGAGACAGAGATGGTAGTCAGAGTGAGTGAGGCACACTGAGAGAGAGAGAGAGAGAGATGATCGTCTGAGTGAGTGAGGCACACCGAGAGAGAGAGAGAGACAGAGATGATAGTCAGAGTGAGTGAGACACACCGAGTGAGAGAGAGAGAGAGATGATAGTCAGAGTGAGTGAGGCACACCGAGAGAGAGAGACAGAGATGATAGTCAGAGTGAGTGAGGCACATCGAGAGAGAGAGAGAGACAGAGATGATAGTCAGAGTGAGTGAGGCACACCGAGAGAGAGAGAGACAGAGATGATAGTCAGAGTGAGTGAGACACACCGAGTGAGAGAGAGAGAGAGACAGATGATAGTCAGAGTGAGTGAGGCACACTGAGAGAGAGACAGAGATGATAGTCAGAGTGAGTGAGGCACACCGAGAGAGAGAGAGACAGAGATGATAGTCAGTGTGAGTGAGGCACACCGAGAGAGAGAGAGAGACAGAGATGGTAGTTAGAGTGAGGGAGGCAGACTGAGAGAGAGAGAGAGACAGAGATGATAGTCAGAGTGAGTGAGGCACACCGAGAGAGAGAGAGAGACAGAGATGGTAGTCAGAGTGAGTGAGGCACACCGAGAGAGAGAGAGAGACAGAGATGATAGTCAGAGTGAGTGAGACACACCGAGTGAGAGAGAGAGAGAGGTGATAGTCAGAGTGAGTGAGGCACACCGAGAGAGACACACACTGATAGTCAGAGTGAGTGAGGCAAACCGAGAGAGAGAGAGACAGAGATGATAGTCAGAGTGAGTGAGGCACACCGAGAGAGAAAGAGAGAGAGAGACACAGTTGATAGTCAGAGTGAGTGAGGCACACTGAGAGAGAGAGAGAGAGAGACAGAGATGATAGTCAGAGTGAGTGAGGCACACCGAGAGAGAGAGAGAGACAGAGATGATAGTCAGAGTGAATGAGGCACACCGAGAGAGAGAGAGACAGACAGAGATGATAGCCAGAGTGAGTGAGGCTCACCGAGAGAGGGAGAGATGATAGTCAGAGTGAGTGAGGCACACAGAGAGAGAGAGAGACAGAGATGATAATCAGAGTGAGTGAGACACACCGAGAGTGAGAGAGAGACAGAGATGATAGTCAGAGTGAGTGAGGCACACCGAGAGAGAGAGAGACAGAGATGATAGTCAGAGTGAGTGAGGCACACCGAGAGAGAGAGAGACAGAGATGATAGTCAGAGTGAGTGAGGCAAACCGAGAGAGAGAGAGACAGAGATGATAGTCAGAGTGAGTGAGGCACACCGAGAGAGAGAGAGAGAGAGACAGAGATGATAGTCAGAGTGAGTGAGGCACACTGAGAGAGAGAGAGAGAGACAGAGATGGTAGTCAGAGTGAGTGAGGCACACCGAGAGAGAGAGAGAGACAGAGATGATAGTCAGAGTGAGTGAGGCACACCGAGAGAGAGAGAGACAGACAGAGATGATAGCCAGAGTGAGTGAGGTTCACCGAGAGAGGGAGAGATGATAGTCAGAGTGAGTGAGGCACACCGAGAGAGAGAGAGAGAGAGACAGAGATGATAGTCAGAGTGAGTGAGGCACACCGAGAGAGAGAGACAGAGATGATAGTCAGAGTGAATGAGGCACATCGAGAGAGAGAGAGAGACAGAGATGATAGTCAGAGTGAGTGAGGCACACCAAGAGAGAGAGAGACAGAGATGATAGTCAGAGTGAGTGAGACACACCGAGTGAGAGAGAGAGATAGATGATAGTCACAGTGAGTGAGGCACACCGAGAGAGAGACAGAAATGATAGTCAGATTGAGTGAGGCACACCGAGAGAGAGAGAGAGACAGAGATGGTAGTCAGAGTGAGTGAGACACATCGAGAGAGACAGAGAGACAGAGATGGTAGTCAGAGTGAGTGAGACACATCGAGAGAGAGAGAGAGACAGAGATGATAGTCAGAGTGAGTGTGGCACACCGAGAGAGAGAGAGAGACAGAGATGATAGTCAGAGTGAGTGGGGCACACCGAGAGAGGGAGAGATGATAGTCATAGTGAGTGAGGCAAACCGAGAGAGAGAGACAGAGATGAGAGTCAGAGTGAGTGAGACGCATCGAGAGAGAGAGAGACAGAGACAGAGATGATAGTCAGAGTGAGTGAGGCACACCGAGAGAGAGAGAGATGATAGTCAGAGTGAGTGAAGCACACTGAGAGAGGGAGAGAGATGAAAGTCAGAGTGAGTGAGGCACACAGAGAGATAGACAGAGATGATAGTCAGAGTGAGTGAGGCACACCGAGAGAGAGATAGACAGAGATGATAGTCATAGTGAGTGAGGCACACCGAGAGAGAGAGAGACAGAGATGAGAGTCAGAGTGAGTGAGGCACACCGAGAGAGTGAGACAGAGATGATAGTCAGAGTGAGTGAGGCACACTAAGAGAGAGAGAGACAGAGATGATAGTCAGAGTGAGTGAGGCACACCGAGAGAGAGAGAGACAGAGATGGTAGTCAGAGTGAGTGAGGCACACTGAGAGAGAGAGAGAGAGAGATGATCGTCTGAGTGAGTGAGGCACACCGAGAGAGAGAGAGAGACAGAGATGATAGTCAGAGTGAGTGAGACACACCGAGTGAGAGAGAGAGAGAGATGATAGTCAGAGTGAGTGAGGCACACCGAGAGAGAGAGACAGAGATGATAGTCAGAGTGAGTGAGGCACATCGAGAGAGAGAGAGAGACAGAGATGATAGTCAGAGTGAGTGAGGCACACCGAGAGAGAGAGAGACAGAGATGATAGTCAGAGTGAGTGAGACACACCGAGTGAGAGAGAGAGAGAGACAGATGATAGTCAGAGTGAGTGAGGCACACTGAGAGAGAGACAGAGATGATAGTCAGAGTGAGTGAGGCACACCGAGAGAGAGAGAGACAGAGATGATAGTCAGTGTGAGTGAGGCACACCGAGAGAGAGAGAGAGACAGAGATGGTAGTTAGAGTGAGTGAGGCAGACTGAGAGAGAGAGAGAGACAGAGATGATAGTCAGAGTGAGTGAGGCACACCGAGAGAGAGAGAGAGACAGAGATGGTAGTCAGAGTGAGTGAGGCACACCGAGAGAGAGAGAGAGACAGAGATGATAGTCAGAGTGAGTGAGACACACCGAGTGAGAGAGAGAGAGAGGTGATAGTCAGAGTGAGTGAGGCACACCGAGAGAGACACACACTGATAGTCAGAGTGAGTGAGGCAAACCGAGAGAGAGAGAGACAGAGATGATAGTCAGAGTGAGTGAGGCACACCGAGAGAGAAAGAGAGAGAGAGACACAGTTGATAGTCAGAGTGAGTGAGGCACACTGAGAGAGAGAGAGAGAGAGACAGAGATGATAGTCAGAGTGAGTGAGGCACACCGAGAGAGAGAGAGAGACAGAGATGATAGTCAGAGTGAATGAGGCACACCGAGAGAGAGAGAGACAGACAGAGATGATAGCCAGAGTGAGTGAGGCTCACCGAGAGAGGGAGAGATGATAGTCAGAGTGAGTGAGGCACACAGAGAGAGAGAGAGACAGAGATGATAATCAGAGTGAGTGAGACACACCGAGAGTGAGAGAGAGACAGAGATGATAGTCAGAGTGAGTGAGGCACACCGAGAGAGAGAGAGACAGAGATGATAGTCAGAGTGAGTGAGGCACACCGAGAGAGAGAGAGACAGAGATGATAGTCAGAGTGAGTGAGGCAAACCGAGAGAGAGAGAGACAGAGATGATAGTCAGAGTGAGTGAGGCACACCGAGAGAGAGAGAGAGAGAGACAGAGATGATAGTCAGAGTGAGTGAGGCACACTGAGAGAGAGAGAGAGAGACAGAGATGGTAGTCAGAGTGAGTGAGGCACACCGAGAGAGAGAGAGAGACAGAGATGATAGTCAGAGTGAGTGAGGCACACCGAGAGAGAGAGAGACAGACAGAGATGATAGCCAGAGTGAGTGAGGTTCACCGAGAGAGGGAGAGATGATAGTCAGAGTGAGTGAGGCACACCGAGAGAGAGAGAGAGACAGAGATGATAGTCAGAGTGAGTGAGACACATCGAGAGAGAGAGAGAGAAAGAGATGATAGTCAGAGTGAGTGAGGCACTCCGAGAGTGAGAGAGAGACAGAGATAATAGTCAGAGTGAGTGAGGCACACCGAGAGAGAGAGAGACAGAGATGATAGTCAGAGTGAGTGAGGCACACCGAGAGAGAGAGAGAGACAGAGATGGTAGTCAGAGTGAGTGAGGCACACCGAGAGAGGGAGAGAGATGATAGTCAGAGTGAGTGAGGCACACCGAGAGAGAGAGAGAGACAGAGATGATAGTCAGAGTGAGTGAGGCACACCGAGAGAGAGAGAAAGAGACAGAGATGATAGTCTGAGTGAGTGAGGCACACCGAGAGAGAGAGAGAGAGATGATAGTCAGAGTGAGTGAGGCACACCGAGAGAGGGAGAGAGACGATAGTCAGAGTGAGTGAGGCACACCGAGAGAGAGAGAGACAGAGATGATAGTCAGAGTGAGTGAGGCACACCGAGAGAGAAAGAGACAGAGATGATAGTCAGAGTAAGTGAGGCACACCGAGAGAGAGAGAGACAGAGATGATAGTCAGAGTGAGTGAGGCACACCGAGAGAGAGAGAGACAGAGATGATAGTCAGAGTGAGTGATGCACACCGAGAGAGAGAGAAAGACAGAGATGGTAGTCAGAGTGAGTGAGGCACACTGAGAGAGAGAGAGATGATAGTCAGAGTGAGTGAGGCACACCGAGAGAGAGAGAGACAGAGATGATAGTCAGAGTGAGTGAGGCACACCGAGTGAGAGAGAGAGAGACAGATGATAGTCAGAGTGAGTGAGGCACACCGCGAGAGAGACAGAGATGATAGTCAGAGTGAGTGAGGCACACCGAGAGAGAGAGAGAGAGACAGAGATGATAGTCAGAGTGAGTGAGGCACACCGAGAGAGAGAGACAGAGATGATAGTCAGAGTGAATGAGGCACATCGAGAGAGAGAGAGAGACAGAGATGATAGTCAGAGTGAGTGAGGCACACCAAGAGAGAGAGAGACAGAGATGATAGTCAGAGTGAGTGAGACACACCGAGTGAGAGAGAGAGACAGATGATAGTCAGAGTGAGTGAGGCACACCGAGAGAGAGACAGAAATGATAGTCAGAGTGAGTGAGGCACACCGAGAGAGAGAGAGACAGAGATGATAGTCAGAGTGAGTGAGGCACATCGAGAGAGAGGGAGAGACAGAGATGATAGTCAGAGTGAGTGAGACACATCGAGAGAGAGAGAGAGAGACAGAGATGATAGTCAGAGTGAGTGTGGCACACCGAGAGAGAGAGAGAGACAGAGATGATAGTCAGAGTGAGTGGGGCACACCGAGAGAGGGAGAGATGATAGTCATAGTGAGTGAGGCAAACCGAGAGAGAGAGACAGAGATGAGAGTCAGAGTGAGTGAGACGCATCGAGAGAGAGAGAGACAGAGACAGAGATGATAGTCAGAGTGAGTGAGGCACACCGAGAGAGAGAGAGATGATAGTCAGAGTGAGTGAGGCACACTGAGAGAGGGAGAGAGATGAAAGTCAGAGTGAGTGAGGCACACAGAGAGATAGACAGAGATGATAGTCAGAGTGAGTGAGGCACACCAAGAGAGAGATAGACTGAGATGATAGTCATAGTGAGTGAGGCACACCGAGAGAGAGAGAGACAGAGATGAGAGTCAGAGTGAGTGAGGCACACCGAGAGAGAGTGAGACAGAGATGATAGTCAGAGTGAGTGAGGCACACCGAGAGAGAGAGAGACAGAGATGATAGTCAGAGTGAGTGAGGCACACCGAGAGAGAGAGAGACAGAGATGGTAGTCAGAGTGAGTGAGGCACACTGAGAGAGAGAGAGAGAGAGATGATCGTCTGAGTGAGTGAGGCACACCGAGAGAGAGAGAGAGACAGAGATGATAGTCAGAGTGAGTGAGACACACCGAGTGAGAGAGAGAGACAGATGATAGTCAGAGTGAGTGAGGCACACCGAGAGAGAGAGACAGAGATGATAGTCAGAGTGAGTGAGGCACATCGAGAGAGAGAGAGAGACAGAGATGATAGTCAGAGTGAGTGAGGCACACCGAGAGAGAGAGAGAGACAGAGATGATAGTCAGAGTGAGTGAGACACACCGAGTGAGAGAGAGAGAGAGACAGATGATAGTCAGAGTGAGTGAGGCACACTGAGAGAGAGACAGAAATGATAGTCAGAGTGAGTGAGGCACACCGAGAGAGAGAGAGACAGAGATGATAGTCCGAGTGAGTGAAGCACACCGAGAGAGAGAGAGACAGAGATGATAGTCAGTGTGAGTGAGGCACACCGAGAGAGAGAGAGAGACAGAGATGGTAGTCAGAGTGAGTGAGGCAGACTGAGAGAGAGAGAGAGACAGAGATGATAGTCAGAGTGAGTGAGGCACACCGAGAGAGAGAGAGAGACAGAGATGGTAGTCAGAGTGAATGAGGCACACCGAGAGAGAGAGAGAGACAGAGATGATAGTCAGAGTGAGTGAGGCACACCGAGAGAGGGAGAGATGAGAGTCAGAGTGAGAGAGACACACCGAGAGAGAGATAGACAGAGATGATAGTCAAAGTGAGTGAGACACACCGACAGAGAGACAGAGATGATAGTCAGAGTGAGTGAGGCACACCGTGAGAGAGAGAGAGAGACAGAGATGATAGTCAGAGTGAGTGAGGCACACCGAGAGAGAGAGAGATGTTAGTCAGAGTGAGTGAGACACACCGAGAGAGGGAGAGAGATGATAGTCTGAGTGAGTGAGGCACACCGAGAGAGAGACAGAGATGATAGTCAGAGTGAGTGAGGCACACCGAGAGAGAGAGAGAGACAGAGATGATAGTCAGAGTGAGTGAGGCACACCGAGAGAGAGAGAGACAGACAGAGATGATAGCCAGAGTGAGTGAGGTTCACCGAGAGAGGGAGAGATGATAGTCAGAGTGAGTGAGGCACACCGAGAGAGAGAGAGAGACAGAGATGATAGTCAGAGTGAGTGAGACACATCGAGAGAGAGAGAGAGAAAGAGATGATAGTCAGAGTGAGTGAGGCACTCCGAGAGTGAGAGAGAGACAGAGATGATAGTCAGAGTGAGTGAGGCACACCGAGAGAGAGAGAGACAGAGATGATAGTCAGAGTGAGTGAGGCACACCGAGAGAGAGAGAGAGACAGAGATGGTAGTCAGAGTGAGTGAGGCACACCGAGAGAGGGAGAGAGATGATAGTCAGAGTGAGTGAGGCACACCGAGAGAGAGAGAGAGACAGAGATGATAGTCAGAGTGAGTGAGGCACACCGAGAGAGAGAGAAAGAGACAGAGATGATAGTCTGAGTGAGTGAGGCACACCGAGAGAGAGAGAGAGAGAGATGATAGTCAGAGTGAGTGAGGCACACCGAGAGAGGGAGAGAGACGATAGTCAGAGTGAGTGAGGCACACCGAGAGAGAGAGAGACAGAGATGATAGTCAGAGTGAGTGAGGCACACCGAGAGAGAAAGAGACAGAGATGATAGTCAGAGTAAGTGAGGCACACCGAGAGAGAGAGAGACAGAGATGATAGTCAGAGTGAGTGAGGCACACCGAGAGAGAGAGAGACAGAGATGATAGTCAGAGTGAGTGATGCACACCGAGAGAGAGAGAAAGACAGAGATGGTAGTCAGAGTGAGTGAGGCACACTGAGAGAGAGAGAGATGATAGTCAGAGTGAGTGAGGCACACCGAGAGAGAGAGAGACAGAGATGATAGTCAGAGTGAGTGAGGCACACCGAGTGAGAGAGAGAGAGACAGATGATAGTCAGAGTGAGTGAGGCACACCGCGAGAGAGACAGAGATGATAGTCAGAGTGAGTGAGGCACACCGAGAGAGAGAGAGAGAGACAGAGATGATAGTCAGAGTGAGTGAGGCACACCGAGAGAGAGAGACAGAGATGATAGTCAGAGTGAATGAGGCACATCGAGAGAGAGAGAGAGACAGAGATGATAGTCAGAGTGAGTGAGGCACACCAAGAGAGAGAGAGACAGAGATGATAGTCAGAGTGAGTGAGACACACCGTGTGAGAGAGAGAGAGAGACAGATGATAGTCAGAGTGAGTGAGGCACACCGAGAGAGAGACAGAAATGATAGTCAGAGTGAGTGAGGCACACCGAGAGAGAGAGAGACAGAGATGATAGTCAGAGTGAGTGAGGCACATCGAGAGAGAGAGAGAGAGACAGAGATGATAGTCAGAGTGAGTGAGACACATCGAGAGAGAGAGAGAGAGACAGAGATGATAGTCAGAGTGAGTGTGGCACACCGAGAGAGAGAGAGAGACAGAGATGATAGTCAGAGTGAGTGGGGCACACCGAGAGAGGGAGAGATGATAGTCATAGTGAGTGAGGCAAACCGAGAGAGAGAGACAGAGATGAGAGTCAGAGTGAGTGAGACGCATCGAGAGAGAGAGAGACAGAGACAGAGATGATAGTCAGAGTGAGTGAGGCACACCGAGAGAGAGAGAGATGATAGTCAGAGTGAGTGAGGCACACTGAGAGAGGGAGAGAGATGAAAGTCAGAGTGAGTGAGGCACACAGAGAGATAGACAGAGATGATAGTCAGAGTGAGTGAGGCACACCAAGAGAGAGATAGACTGAGATGATAGTCATAGTGAGTGAGGCACACCGAGAGAGAGAGAGACAGAGATGAGAGTCAGAGTGAGTGAGGCACACCGAGAGAGAGTGAGACAGAGATGATAGTCAGAGTGAGTGAGGCACACCGAGAGAGAGAGAGACAGAGATGATAGTCAGAGTGAGTGAGGCACACCGAGAGAGAGAGAGACAGAGATGGTAGTCAGAGTGAGTGAGACACACCGAGTGAGAGAGAGAGACAGATGATAGTCAGAGTGAGTGAGGCACACCGAGAGAGAGAGACAGAGATGATAGTCAGAGTGAGTGAGGCACATCGAGAGAGAGAGAGAGACAGAGATGATAGTCAGAGTGAGTGAGGCACACCGAGAGAGAGAGAGAGACAGAGATGATAGTCAGAGTGAGTGAGACACACCGAGTGAGAGAGAGAGAGAGACAGATGATAGTCAGAGTGAGTGAGGCACACTGAGAGAGAGACAGAAATGATAGTCAGAGTGAGTGAGGCACACCGAGAGAGAGAGAGACAGAGATGATAGTCAGAGTGAGTGAAGCACACCGAGAGAGAGAGAGACAGAGATGATAGTCAGTGTGAGTGAGGCACACCGAGAGAGAGAGAGAGACAGAGATGGTAGTCAGAGTGAGTGAGGCAGACTGAGAGAGAGAGAGAGACAGAGATGATAGTCAGAGTGAGTGAGGCACACCGAGAGAGAGAGAGAGACAGAGATGGTAGTCAGAGTGAATGAGGCACACCGAGAGAGAGAGAGAGACAGAGATGATAGTCAGAGTGAGTGAGGCACACCGAGAGAGGGAGAGATGAGAGTCAGAGTGAGAGAGACACACCGAGAGAGAGATAGACAGAGATGATAGTCAAAGTGAGTGAGGCACACCGAGAGAGAGACAGAGATGATAGTCAGAGTGAGTGAGGCACACCGAGAGAGAGAGAGAGAGACAGAGATGATAGTCAGAGTGAGTGAGGCACACCGAGAGAGAGAGAGATGTTAGTCAGAGTGAGTGAGACACACCGAGAGAGGGAGAGAGATGATAGTCTGAGTGAGTGAGGCACACCGAGAGAGAGACAGAGATGATAGTCAGAGTGAGTGAGGCACACCGAGAGAGAGAGACAGAGATGATAGTCAGAGTGAGTGAGGCACACCGAGAGAGAGAGAGACAGAGATGATAGTCAGAGTGAGTGAGGCACACCGAGAGAGGGAGAGAGATGATAGTCAGAGTGAGTGAGGCACACCGAGAGAGAGAGAGAGATGATAGTCAGAGTGAGTGAGGCACACCGAGAGAGGGAGAGAGATGATACAGAGATGATTGTCAGAGTGAGTGAGGCACACCGAGAGAGAGAGAGAGACAGAGATGATAGTCAGAGTGAGTGAGGCACACCGAGAGAGAGAGCGAGACAGAGATGATAGTCAGAGTGAGTGAGGCACACCGAGAGAGGGAGAGAGATGATAGTCAGAGTGAGTGAGGCACACCGAGAGAGGGAGAGAGATGATAGTCAGAGTGAGTGAGGCACACCGAGAGAGAGAGAGAGAGAGACAGAGATGATAGTCAGAGTGAGTGAGGAACACCGAGAGATAGAGAGACAGAGATGATAGTCAGGGTGAGTGAGGCACACCGAGAGAGAGAGAGACAGAGATGATAGTTAGAGTCAGTGAGGCACACCGAGAGAGACACACACTGATAGTCAGAGTGAGTGAGGCAAACCGAGAGAGCGAGAGAGACAGAGATGATAGTCAGAGTGAGTGAGGCACACCGAGAGATAGAGAGACAGAGATGATAGTCAGAGTGAGTGAGGCACACCGAGAGAGAGAGAGAGAGAGAGAGAGACAGAGATGATAGTCAGAGTGAGTGAGGCACACCGAGAGATAGAGTGACAGAGATGATAGTCAGAGTGAGTGAGGCACACCGAGAGAGAGAGAGAGAGAGAGAGACAGAGATGATAGTCAGAGTGAGTGAGACACACCGAGAGAGAGACAGAGATGATAGTCAGAGTGAGTGAGGCACACCGAGAGAGAGAAGGACGGGGATGATAGTCAGAGTGAGTGAGGCACACCGAGAGACAGAGAGAGACAGAGATGATAGTCAGAGTGAGTGAGGCACATCGAGAGAGAGAGACAGAGATGATAGTCAGAGTGAGTGAGGCACACCGAGAGAGAGAGAGAGACAGAGATGATAGTCAGAGTGAGTGAGGCACACCGAGAGAGGGAGAGATGAGAGTCAGAGTGAGAGAGACACACCGAGAGAGAGATAGACAGAGATGATAGTCAAAGTGAGTGAGGCACACCGAGAGAGAGACAGAGATGATAGTCAGAGTGAGTGAGGCACACCGAGAGAGAGAGAGAGAGACAGAGATGATAGTCAGAGTGAGTGAGGCACACCGAGAGAGAGAGAGATGTTAGTCAGAGTGAGTGAGACACACCGAGAGAGGGAGAGAGATGATAGTCTGAGTGAGTGAGGCACACCGAGAGAGAGACAGAGATGATAGTCAGAGTGAGTGAGGCACACCGAGAGAGAGAGACAGAGATGATAGTCAGAGTGAGTGAGGCACACCGAGAGAGAGAGAGACAGAGATGGTTGTCAGAGTGGGTGAGGCACACCGAGAGAGAGAGAGACAGAGATGATAGTCAGAGTAAGTGAGGCACACCGAGAGAGAGAGAGACAGAGATGATAGTCAGAGTGAGTGAGGCACACCGAGAGAGAGAGAGACAGAGATGATAGTCAGAGTGAGTGATGCACACCGAGAGAGAGAGAAAGACAGAGATGGTAGTCAGAGTGAGTGAGGCACACTGAGAGAGAGAGAGATGATAGTCAGAGTGAGTGAGGCACACCGAGAGAGAGAGAGACAGAGATGATAGTCAGAGTGAGTGAGGCACACCGAGTGAGAGAGAGAGAGACAGATGATAGTCAGAGTGAGTGAGGCACACCGCGAGAGAGACAGAGATGATAGTCAGAGTGAGTGAGGCACACCGAGAGAGAGAGAGAGAGACAGAGATGATAGTCAGAGTGAGTGAGGCACACCGAGAGAGAGAGACAGAGATGATAGTCAGAGTGAATGAGGCACATCGAGAGAGAGAGAGAGACAGAGATGATAGTCAGAGTGAGTGAGGCACACCAAGAGAGAGAGAGACAGAGATGATAGTCAGAGTGAGTGAGACACACCGAGTGAGAGAGAGAGACAGATGATAGTCAGAGTGAGTGAGGCACACCGAGAGAGAGACAGAAATGATAGTCAGAGTGAGTGAGGCACACCGAGAGAGAGAGAGAGACAGAGATGATAGTCAGAGTGAGTGAGGCACATCGAGAGAGAGAGAGAGAGACAGAGATGATAGTCAGAGTGAGTGAGACACATCGAGAGAGAGAGAGAGAGACAGAGATGATAGTCAGAGTGAGTGTGGCACACCGAGAGAGAGAGAGAGACAGAGATGATAGTCAGAGTGAGTGGGGCACACCGAGAGAGGGAGAGATGATAGTCATAGTGAGTGAGGCAAACCGAGAGAGAGAGACAGAGATGAGAGTCAGAGTGAGTGAGACGCATCGAGAGAGAGAGAGACAGAGACAGAGATGATAGTCAGAGTGAGTGAGGCACACCGAGAGAGAGAGAGATGATAGTCAGAGTGAGTGAGGCACACTGAGAGAGGGAGAGAGATGAAAGTCAGAGTGAGTGAGGCACACAGAGAGATAGACAGAGATGATAGTCAGAGTGAGTGAGGCACACCAAGAGAGAGATAGACTGAGATGATAGTCATAGTGAGTGAGGCACACCGAGAGAGAGAGAGACAGAGATGAGAGTCAGAGTGAGTGAGGCACACCGAGAGAGAGTGAGACAGAGATGATAGTCAGAGTGAGTGAGGCACACCGAGAGAGAGAGAGACAGAGATGATAGTCAGAGTGAGTGAGGCACACCGAGAGAGAGAGAGACAGAGATGGTAGTCAGAGTGAGTGAGACACACCGAGTGAGAGAGAGAGACAGATGATAGTCAGAGTGAGTGAGGCACACCGAGAGAGAGAGACAGAGATGATAGTCAGAGTGAGTGAGGCACATCGAGAGAGAGAGAGAGAGACAGAGATGATAGTCAGAGTGAGTGAGGCACACCGAGAGAGAGAGAGAGACAGAGATGATAGTCAGAGTGAGTGAGACACACCGAGTGAGAGAGAGAGAGAGACAGATGATAGTCAGAGTGAGTGAGGCACACTGAGAGAGAGACAGAAATGATAGTCAGAGTGAGTGAGGCACACCGAGAGAGAGAGAGACAGAGATGATAGTCAGAGTGAGTGAAGCACACCGAGAGAGAGAGAGACAGAGATGATAGTCAGTGTGAGTGAGGCACACCGAGAGAGAGAGAGAGACAGAGATGGTAGTCAGAGTGAGTGAGGCAGACTGAGAGAGAGAGAGAGACAGAGATGATAGTCAGAGTGAGTGAGGCACACCGAGAGAGAGAGAGAGACCGAGATGGTAGTCAGAGTGAATGAGGCACACCGAGAGAGAGAGAGAGACAGAGATGATAGTCAGAGTGAGTGAGGCACACCGAGAGAGGGAGAGATGAGAGTCAGAGTGAGAGAGACACACCGAGAGAGAGATAGACAGAGATGATAGTCAAAGTGAGTGAGGCACACCGAGAGAGAGACAGAGATGATAGTCAGAGTGAGTGAGGCACACCGAGAGAGAGAGAGAGAGACAGAGATGATAGTCAGAGTGAGTGAGGCACACCGAGAGAGAGAGAGATGTTAGTCAGAGTGAGTGAGACACACCGAGAGAGGGAGAGAGATGATAGTCTGAGTGAGTGAGGCACACCGAGAGAGAGACAGAGATGATAGTCAGAGTGAGTGAGGCACACCGAGAGAGAGAGACAGAGATGATAGTCAGAGTGAGTGAGGCACACCGAGAGAGAGAGAGACAGAGATGATAGTCAGAGTGAGTGAGGCACACCGAGAGAGGGAGAGAGATGATAGTCAGAGTGAGTGAGGCACACCGAGAGAGAGAGAGAGATGATAGTCAGAGTGAGTGAGGCACACCGAGAGAGGGAGAGAGATGATACAGAGATGATTGTCAGAGTGAGTGAGGCACACCGAGAGAGAGAGAGAGACAGAGATGATAGTCAGAGTGAGTGAGGCACACCGAGAGAGAGAGCGAGACAGAGATGATAGTCAGAGTGAGTGAGGCACACCGAGTGAGGGAGAGAGATGATAGTCAGAGTGAGTGAGGCACACCGAGAGAGGGAGAGAGATGATAGTCAGAGTGAGTGAGGCACACCGAGAGAGAGAGAGAGAGAGACAGAGATGATAGTCAGAGTGAGTGAGGAACACCGAGTGATAGAGAGACAGAGATGATAGTCAGGGTGAGTGAGGCACACCGAGAGAGAGAGAGACAGAGATGATAGTTAGAGTCAGTGAGGCACACCGAGAGAGACACACACTGATAGTCAGAGTGAGTGAGGCAAACCGAGAGAGCGAGAGAGACAGAGATGATAGTCAGAGTGAGTGAGGCACACCGAGAGATAGAGAGACAGAGATGATAGTCAGAGTGAGTGAGGCACACCGAGAGAGAGAGAGAGAGAGAGAGAGACAGAGATGATAGTCAGAGTGAGTGAGGCACACCGAGAGATAGAGTGACAGAGATGATAGTCAGAGTGAGTGAGGCACACCGAGAGAGAGAGAGAGAGAGAGAGACAGAGATGATAGTCAGAGTGAGTGAGACACACCGAGAGAGAGACAGAGATGATAGTCAGAGTGAGTGAGGCACACCGAGAGAGAGAAGGACGGGGATGATAGTCAGAGTGAGTGAGGCACACCGAGAGACAGAGAGAGACAGAGATGATAGTCAGAGTGAGTGAGGCACATCGAGAGAGAGAGACAGAGATGATAGTCAGAGTGAGTGAGGCACACCGAGAGAGAGAGAGAGACAGAGATGATAGTCAGAGTGAGTGAGGCACACCGAGAGAGGGAGAGATGAGAGTCAGAGTGAGAGAGACACACCGAGAGAGAGATAGACAGAGATGATAGTCAAAGTGAGTGAGGCACACCGAGAGAGAGACAGAGATGATAGTCAGAGTGAGTGAGGCACACCGAGAGAGAGAGAGAGAGACAGAGATGATAGTCAGAGTGAGTGAGGCACACCGAGAGAGAGAGAGATGTTAGTCAGAGTGAGTGAGACACACCGAGAGAGGGAGAGAGATGATAGTCTGAGTGAGTGAGGCACACCGAGAGAGAGACAGAGATGATAGTCAGAGTGAGTGAGGCACACCGAGAGAGAGAGACAGAGATGATAGTCAGAGTGAGTGAGGCACACCGAGAGAGAGAGAGACAGAGATGGTTGTCAGAGTGGGTGAGGCACACCGAGAGAGAGAGAGACAGAGATGATAGTCAGAGTGAGTGAGGCACACCGAGAGAGAGACAGAGATGATAGTCAGAGTGAGTGAGGCACACTGAGAGAGAGAGAGAGAGAGAGATGATAGTCAGAGTGAGTGAGGCACAACGAGAGAGAGAGGGAGACCGAGATGATAGTCAGAGTGAGTGAGGCACACCGAGAGAGAGAGAGACAGAGATGATAGTCAGAGTGAGTGAGATACACCGAGTGAGAGAGAGAGAGACAGATGATAGTCAGAGTGAGTGAGGCACACCGAGAGAGAGAGAGAGACAGAGATAGTTGTCAGAGTGAGTGACGCACACTGAGAGAGAGAGAGAGAGAGAGATGATAGTCAGAGTGAGTGAGGCACACCGAGAGAGAGAGAGAGAGACAGAGATGATTGTCAGAGTGAGTGAGACACACCGAGTGAGAGAGAGAGACAGATGATAGTCAGAGTCAGTGAGGCACACCGAGAGAGACACACACTGATAGTCAGAGTGAATGAGGCAAACCGAGATGGGAGAGACAGAGATGATAGTCAGAGTGAGTGAGGCACACCGAGAGAGAGAGACAGAGATGATTGTCAGAGTGAGTGAGACACACCGAGAGAGAAAGAGACAGAGATGATAGTCAGAGTGAGTGAGGCACACCGAGAGAGAGAGAGAGAGATGATAGTCAGAGTGAGTGAGGCACACCGAGAGAGAGACAGAGATGATAGTCAGAGTGAGTGAGGCACACTGAGAGAGAGAGAGAGAGACAGAGATGATAGTCAGAGTGAGTGAGGCACACCGAGAGAGAGAGAGATGTTAGTCAGAGTGAGTGAGACACACCGAGAGAGGGAGAGAGATGATAGTCTGAGTGAGTGAGGCACACCGAGAGAGAGACAGAGATGATAGTCAGAGTGAGTGAGGCACACCGAGAGAGAGAGAGTCAGAGATGATAGTCAGAGTGAGTGAGGCACACCGAGAGAGAGAGAGACAGAGATGATAGTCAGAGTGAGTGAGGCACATCGAGAGAGAGAGAGAGAGACAGAGATGATAGTCAGAGTGAGTGAGACACACCGAGTGAGAGAGAGAGACAGAGATGATAGTCAGAGTGAGTGACGCACACCGAGAGAGAGAGAGACAGAGATGATATTCAGAGTGAGTGAGGCACACCGAGAGAGAGAGAGAGACAGAGATGATAGTCAGAGTGAGTGAGGCACACCGAGAGAGAGAGAGAGATGATAGTCAGAGTGAGTGAGGCACACCGAGAGAGGGAGAAACATGATAGTCAGAGTGAGTGAGACACACCGAGTGAGAGAGAGAGACAGAGATGATAGTCAGAGTGAGTGAGGCACACCGAGAGAGAGAGAGACAGAGATGATAGTCAGAGTGAGTGAGGCACACCGAGAGAGAGAGAGAGAGATGATAGTCAGAGTGAGTGAGGCACACCGAGAGAGGAAGAGAGATGATTGTCAGAGTGAGTGAGGCACACCAAGAGAGAGACAGAGATGATTGTCAGAGTGAGTGAGGCACACCGAGAGAGAGAGAGACAGAGATGATAGTCAGAGTGAGTGAGGCACACCGAGAGAGGGAGAGAGATGATAGTCAGAGTGAGTGAGGCACACCGAGAGAGAGAGAGAGATGATAGTCAGAGTGAGTGAGGCACACCGAGAGAGGGAGAGAGATGATACAGAGATGATTGTCAGAGTGAGTGAGGCACACCGAGAGAGAGAGAGAGAGACAGAGATGATAGTCAGAGTGAGTGAGGCACACCGAGAGAGAGAGCGAGACAGAGATGATAGTCAGAGTGAGTGAGGCACACCGAGAGAGGGAGAGAGATGATAGTCAGAGTGAGTGAGGCACACCGAGAGAGGGAGAGAGATGATAGTCAGAGTGAGTGAGGCACACCGAGAGAGAGAGAGAGAGACAGAGATGATAGTCAGAGTGAGTGAGGCACACCGAGAGATAGAGAGACAGAGATGATAGTCAGGGTGAGTGAGGCACACCGAGAGAGAGAGAGACAGAGATGATAGTTAGAGTCAGTGAGGCACACCGAGAGAGACACACACTGATAGTCAGAGTGAGTGAGGCAAACCGAGAGAGCGAGAGAGACAGAGATGATAGTCAGAGTGAGTGAGGCACACCGAGAGATAGAGAGACAGAGATGATAGTCAGAGTGAGTGAGGCACACCGAGAGAGAGAGAGAGAGAGAGAGACAGAGATGATAGTCAGAGTGAGTGAGGCACACCGAGAGATAGAGAGACAGAGATGATAGTCAGAGTGAGTGAGGCACACCGAGAGAGAGAGAGAGAGAGAGAGACAGAGATGATAGTCAGAGTGAGTGAGACACACCGAGAGAGAGACAGAGATGATAGTCAGAGTGAGTGAGGCACACCGAGAGAGAGAAGGACGGGGATGATAGTCAGAGTGAGTGAGGCACACCGAGAGACAGAGAGAGACAGAGATGATAGTCAGAGTGAGTGAGGCACATCGAGAGAGAGAGACAGAGATGATAGTCAGAGTGAGTGAGGCACACCGAGAGAGAGAGAGAGACAGAGATGATAGTCAGAGTGAGTGAGGCACACCGAGAGAGGGAGAGATGAGAGTCAGAGTGAGAGAGACACACCGAGAGAGAGATAGACAGAGATGATAGTCAAAGTGAGTGAGGCACACCGAGAGAGAGACAGAGATGATAGTCAGAGTGAGTGAGGCACACCGAGAGAGAGAGAGAGAGACAGAGATGATAGTCAGAGTGAGTGAGGCACACCGAGAGAGAGAGAGAGATGTTAGTCAGAGTGAGTGAGACACACCGAGAGAGGGAGAGAGATGATAGTCTGAGTGAGTGAGGCACACCGAGAGAGAGACAGAGATGATAGTCAGAGTGAGTGAGGCACACCGAGAGAGAGAGACAGAGATGATAGTCAGAGTGAGTGAGGCACACCGAGAGAGAGACAGAGATGGTTGTCAGAGTGGGTGAGGCACACCGAGAGAGAGAGAGACAGAGATGATAGTCAGAGTGAGTGAGGCACACCGAGAGAGAGACAGAGATGATAGTCAGAGTGAGTGAGGCACACTGAGAGAGAGAGAGAGAGAGAGATGATAGTCAGAGTGAGTGAGGCACACCGAGAGAGAGAGGGAGACCGAGATGATAGTCAGAGTGAGTGAGGCACACCGAGAGAGAGAGAGAGAGAGAGAGAGACAGAGATGATAGTCAGAGTGAGTGAGGCACACCGAGAGATAGAGAGACAGAGATGATAGTCAGAGTGAGTGAGGCACACCGAGAGAGAGAGAGAGAGAGACAGAGATGATAGTCAGAGTGAGTGAGACACACCGAGAGAGAGACAGAGATGATAGAGTGAGTGAGGCACACCGAGAGAGAGAAGGACGGGGATGATAGTCAGAGTGAGTGAGGCACACCGAGAGACAGAGAGAGACAGAGATGATAGTCAGAGTGAGTGAGGCACATCGAGAGAGAGAGACAGAGATGGTAGTCAGAGTGAGTGAGGCACACCGAGAGAGAGAGAGAGACAGAGATGATAGTCAGAGTGAGTGAGGCACACCGAGAGAGGGAGAGATGAGAGTCAGAGTGAGAGAGACACACCGAGAGAGAGATAGACAGAGATGATAGTCAAAGTGAGTGAGGCACACCGAGAGAGAGACAGAGATGATAGTCAGAGTGAGTGAGGCACACCGAGAGAGAGAGAGAGAGACAGAGATGATAGTCAGAGTGAGTGAGGCACACCGAGAGAGAGAGAGATGTTAGTCAGAGTGAGTGAGACACACCGAGAGAGGGAGAGAGATGATAGTCTGAGTGAGTGAGGCACACCGAGAGAGAGACAGAGATGATAGTCAGAGTGAGTGAGGCACACCGAGAGAGAGAGACAGAGATGATAGTCAGAGTGAGTGAGGCACACCGAGAGAGAGAGAGACAGAGATGGTTGTCAGAGTGGGTGAGGCACACCGAGAGAGAGAGAGACAGAGATGATAGTCAGAGTGAGTGAGGCACACCGAGAGAGAGACAGAGATGATAGTCAGAGTGAGTGAGGCACACTGAGAGAGAGAGAGAGAGAGAGATGATAGTCAGAGTGAGTGAGGCACACCGAGAGAGAGAGGGAGACCGAGATGATAGTCAGAGTGAGTGAGGCACACCGAGAGAGAGAGAGACAGAGATGATAGTCAGAGTGAGTGAGATACACCGAGTGAGAGAGAGAGAGACAGATGATTGTCAGAGTGAGTGAGGCACACCGAGAGAGAGAGAGAGACAGAGATAGATGTCAGAGTGAGTGACGCACACTGAGAGAGAGAGAGAGAGAGAGATGATAGTCAGAGTGAGTGAGGCACACCGAGAGAGAGAGAGAGAGACAGAGATGATAGTCAGAGTGAGTGAGACACACCGAGTGAGAGAGAGAGACAGATGATAGTCAGAGTCAGTGAGGCACACCGAGAGAGACACACACTGATAGTCAGAGTGAATGAGGCAAACCGAGATGGGAGAGACAGAGATGATAGTCAGAGTGAGTGAGGCACACCGAGAGATAGAGAGACAGAGATGATCGTCAGAGTGAGTGAGGCACACCGAGAGAGAGAGACAGAGATGATTGTCAGAGTGAGTGAGACACACCGATAGAGAAAGAGACAGAGATGATAGTCAGAGTGAGTGAGGCACACCGAGAGAGAGACAGAGATGATAGTCAGAGTGAGTGAGGCACACCGAGAGAGAGAGAAAGACAGAGATGATAGTCAGAGTGAGTGATGTAGACCGAGAGAGACAGAGAGAGATGATAGTCAGAGTGAGTGAGGCACACCGAGAGAGGGAGAGATGATAGTCAGAGTGAGTGAGGCACACCGAGAGAGAGAGACAGAGATGATAGTCAGAGTGAGTGAGACGCATCGAGAGAGAGAGAGAGAGAGACAGAGATGATAGTCAGAGTGAGTGAGGCACACCGAGAGAGAGAGAGAGATGATAGTCAGAGTGAGTGAGGCACACTGAGAGAGGGAGAGAGTTGAAAGTCAGAGTGAGTGAGGCACACCGAGAGAGAGAGAGAGTCAGAGATGATAGTCAGAGTGAGTAAGGCACACCGAGAGAGAGAGAGACAGAGATGATAGTCAGAGTGAGTGAGGCACATCGAGAGACAGAGAGAGAGAGACAGAGATGATAGTCAGAGTGACTGAGACACACCGAGTGAGAGAGAGAGACAGAGATGATAGTCAGAGTGAGTGAGGCACACCGAGAGAGAGAGAGACAGAGATGATATTCAGAGTGAGTGAGGCACACCGAGAGAGAGAGAGAGACAGAGATGATAGTCAGAGTGAGTGAGGTACACCGAGAGAGAGAGAGAGATGATAGTCAGAGTGAGTGAGGCACACCGAGAGAGGGAGAAAGATGATAGTCAGAGTGAGTGAGACACACCGAGTGAGAGAGAGAGACAGAGATGATAGTCAGAGTGAGTGAGGCACACCGAGAGAGAGAGAGTCAGAGATGATAGTCAGAGTGAGTGAGGCACACCGAGAGAGAGAGAGACAGAGATGATAGTCAGAGTGAGTGAGGCACATCGAGAGAGAGAGAGAGAGACAGAGATGATAGTCAGAGTGAGTGAGACACACCGAGTGAGAGAGAGAGACAGAGATGATAGTCAGAGTGAGTGACGCACACCGAGAGAGAGAGAGACAGAGATGATATTCAGAGTGAGTGAGGCACACCGAGAGAGAGAGAGAGACAGAGATGATAGTCAGAGTGAGTGAGGCACACCGAGAGAGAGAGAGAGATGATAGTCAGAGTGAGTGAGGCACACCGAGAGAGGGAGAAACATGATAGTCAGAGTGAGTGAGACACACCGAGTGAGAGAGAGAGACAGAGATGATAGTCAGAGTGAGTGAGGCACACCGAGAGAGAGAGAGACAGAGATGATAGTCAGAGTGAGTGAGGCACACCGAGAGAGAGAGAGAGATGATTGTCAGAGTGAGTGAGGCACACCAAGAGAGAGACAGAGATGATTGTCAGAGTGAGTGAGGCACACCGAGAGAGAGAGAGACAGAGATGATAGTCAGAGTGAGTGAGGCACACCGAATGAGGGAGACAGATGAAAGTCAGAGTGAGTGAGGCACACCGAGAGAGAGAGAGAGATGATAGTCAGAGTGAGTGAGGCACACCGAGAGAGGGAGAGAGATGATACAGAGATGATTGTCAGAGTGAGTGAGGCACACCGAGAGAGAGAGAGAGACAGAGATGATAGTCAGAGTGAGTGAGGCACACCGAGAGAGAGAGCGAGACAGAGATGATAGTCAGAGTGAGTGAGGCACACCGAGAGAGGGAGAGAGATGATAGTCAGCGTGAGTGAGGCACACCGAGAGAGGGAGAGAGATGATAGTCAGAGTGAGTGAGGCACACCGAGAGAGAGAGAGAGAGACAGAGATGATAGTCAGAGTGAGTGAGGCACACCGAGAGATAGAGAGACAGAGATGATAGTCAGGGTGAGTGAGGCACACCGAGAGAGAGAGAGACAGAGATGATAGTTAGAGTCAGTGAGGCACACCGAGAGAGACACACACTGATAGTCAGAGTGAGTGAGGCAAACCGAGAGAGCGAGAGAGACAGAGATGATAGTCAGAGTGAGTGAGGCACACCGAGAGATAGAGAGACAGAGATGATAGTCAGAGTGAGTGAGGCACACCGAGAGAGAGAGAGAGAGAGAGAGACAGAGATGATAGTCAGAGTGAGTGAGGCACACCGAGAGATAGAGAGACAGAGATGATAGTCAGAGTGAGTGAGGCACACCGAGAGAGAGAGAGAGAGAGAGAGACAGAGATGATAGTCAGAGTGAGTGAGACACACCGAGAGAGAGACAGAGATGATAGTCAGAGTGAGTGAGGCACACCGAGAGAGAGAAGGACGGGGATGATAGTCAGAGTGAGTGAGGCACACCGAGAGACAGAGAGAGACAGAGATGATAGTCAGAGTGCCTGAGGCACATCGAGAGAGAGAGACAGAGATGATAGTCAGAGTGAGTGAGGCACACCGAGAGAGAGAGAGAGACAGAGATGATAGTCAGAGTGAGTGAGGCACACCGAGAGAGAGAGAGAGATGTTAGTCAGAGTGAGTGAGACACACCGAGAGAGGGAGAGAGATGATAGTCTGAGTGAGTGAGGCACACCGAGAGAGAGACAGAGATGATAGTCAGAGTGAGTGAGGCACACCGAGAGAGAGAGACAGAGATGATAGTCAGAGTGAGTGAGGCACACCGAGAGAGAGACAGAGATGGTTGTCAGAGTGGGTGAGGCACACCGAGAGAGAGAGAGACAGAGATGATAGTCAGAGTGAGTGAGGCACACCGAGAGAGAGACAGAGATGATAGTCAGAGTGAGTGAGGCACACTGAGAGAGAGAGAGAGAGAGAGATGATAGTCAGAGTGAGTGAGGCACACCGAGAGAGAGAGGGAGACCGAGATGATAGTCAGAGTGAGTGAGGCACACCGAGAGAGAGAGAGACAGAGATGATAGTCAGAGTGAGTGAGATACACCGAGTGAGAGAGAGAGAGACAGATGATAGTCAGAGTGAGTGAGGCACACCGAGAGAGAGAGAGAGACAGAGATAGTTGTCAGAGTGAGTGACGCACACTGAGAGAGAGAGAGAGAGAGAGATGATAGTCAGAGTGAGTGAGGCACACCGAGAGAGAGAGAGAGAGACAGAGATGATAGTCAGAGTGAGTGAGACACACCGAGTGAGAGAGAGAGACAGATGATAGTCAGAGTCAGTGAGGCACACCGAGAGAGACACACACTGATAGTCAGAGTGAATGAGGCAAACCGAGATGGGAGAGACAGAGATGATAGTCAGAGTGAGTGAGGCACACCGAGAGATAGAGAGACAGAGATGATAGTCAGAGTGAGTGAGGCACACCGAGAGAGAGAGAGACCGAGATGATAGTCAGAGTGAGTGAGGCACACCGAGAGAGAGAGAGACAGCGATGATAGTCAGAGTGAGTGAGACACACCGAGTGAGAGAGAGAGAGAGACAGATGATAGTCAGAGTGAGTGAGGCACACCGAGAGAGAGAGAGAGAGAGACAGAGATGATAGTCAGAGTGAGTGAGGGACATCGAGAGAGAGAGACAGAGACAGAGATGATAGTCAGAGTGATTGAGGCACACCGAGAGAGTGAGAGATGATAGTCAGAGTGAGTGAGGCACACCGAGAGAGAGAGAGACAGAGATGATAGTCAGAGTGAGTGAGACACATCGAGAGAGAGAGAGAGACAGAGATGATAGTCAGAGTGAGTGAGGCACACCGAGAGTGAGAGAGAGAGAGAGATGATAGTCAGAGTGAGTGAGGTACACAGAGAGAGACAGAGATGATAGTCAGAGTGAGTGAGGCACACCGAGAGAGGGAGAGAGATGATAGTCAGAGTGAGTGAGGCACACCGAGAGAGAGACAGAGATGATAGTCAGAGTGAGTGAGGCACACCGAGAGAGAGAGACAGAGATGATAGTCAGAGTGAGTGAGGCACACCGAGAGAGAGAGAGACAGAGATGATAGTCAGAGTGAGTGAGGCACACCGAGAGAGAGAGAGACAGAGATGATAGTCAGAGTGAGTGAGGCACACCGAGAGAGAGAGACAGAGATGATAGTCAGAGTGAGTGAGGCACACCGAGACAGGGAGAGACAGAGATGATAGTCAGAGTGAGTGAGGCACACCGAGAGAGAGACAGAGATGATAGTCAGAGTGAGTGAGGCACACCGAGAGAGAGAGATACAGAGATGATTGTCAGAGTGAGTGAGGCACACCGAGAGAGAGAGAGAGACAGAGATGATAGTCAGAGTGAGTGAGGCACACCGAGAGAGAGAGAGCGAGACAGAGATGATAGTCAGAGTGAGTGAGGCACACCGAGAGAGAGAGAGAGAGAGATGATAGTCAGAGTGAGTGAGACACACCGAGAGAGAGACAGAGATGATAGTCAGAGTGAGTGAGGCACACCGAGAGAGAGAGAGAGAGAGATGATAGTCAGAGTGAGTGAGGCACACCGAGAGAGAGAAGGACGGGGATGATAGTCAGAGTGAGTGAGGCACACCGAGAGACAGAGAGAGACAGAGATGATAGTCAGAGTGAGTGAGGCACATCGAGAGAGAGAGACAGAGATGATAGTCAGAGTGAGTGAGGCACACCGAGAGAGAGAGAGAGACAGAGATGATAGTCAGAGTGAGTGAGGCACACCGAGAGAGGGAGAGATGAGAGTCAGAGTGAGAGAGACACACCGAGAGAGAGATAGACAGAGATGATAGTCAAAGTGAGTGAAGCACACCGAGAGAGAGACAGAGATGATAGTCAGAGTGAGTGAGGCACACCGAGAGAGAGAGAGAGAGACAGAGATGATAGTCAGAGTGAGTGAGGCACACCGAGAGAGAGAGAGATGTTAGTCAGAGTGAGTGAGACACACCGAGAGAGGGAGAGAGATGATAGTCTGAGTGAGTGAGGCACACCGAGAGAGAGACAGAGATGATAGTCAGAGTGAGTGAGGCACACCGAGAGAGAGAGACAGAGATGATAGTCAGAGTGAGTGAGGCACACCGAGAGAGAGAGAGACAGAGATGGTTGTCAGAGTGGGTGAGGCACACCGAGAGAGAGAGAGACAGAGATGATAGTCAGAGTGAGTGAGGCACACCGAGAGAGAGACAGAGATGATAGTCAGAGTGAGTGAGGCACACTGAGAGAGAGAGAGAGAGAGAGATGATAGTCAGAGTGAGTGAGGCACACCGAGAGAGAGAGGGAGACCGAGATGATAGTCAGAGTGAGTGAGGCACACCGAGAGAGAGAGAGACAGAGATGATAGTCAGAGTGAGTGAGATACACCGAGTGAGAGAGAGAGAGACAGATGATTGTCAGAGTGAGTGAGGCACACCGAGAGAGAGAGAGAGACAGAGATAGTTGTCAGAGTGAGTGACGCACACTGAGAGAGAGAGAGAGAGAGAGATGATAGTCAGAGTGAGTGAGGCACACCGAGAGAGAGAGAGAGAGACAGAGATGATAGTCAGAGTGAGTGAGACACACCGAGTGAGAGAGAGAGACAGATGATAGTCAGAGTCAGTGAGGCACACCGAGAGAGACACACACTGATAGTCAGAGTGAATGAGGCAAACCGAGATGGGAGAGACAGAGATGATAGTCAGAGTGAGTGAGGCACACCGAGAGATAGAGAGACAGAGATGATAGTCAGAGTGAGTGAGGCACACCGAGAGAGAGAGACAGAGATGATTGTCAGAGTGAGTGAGACACACCGATAGAGAAAGAGACAGAGATGATAGTCAGAGTGAGTGAGGCACACCGAGAGAGAGACAGAGATGATAGTCAGAGTGAGTGAGGCACACCGAGAGAGAGAGAAAGACAGAGATGATAGTCAGAGTGAGTGATGTCGACCGAGAGAGACAGAGAGAGATGATAGTCAGAGTGAGTGAGGCACACCGAGAGAGGGAGAGATGATAGTCAGAGTGAGTGAGGCACACCGAGAGAGAGAGACAGAGATGATAGTCAGAGTGAGTGAGACGCATCGAGAGAGAGAGAGAGAGAGACAGAGATGATAGTCAGAGTGAGTGAGGCACACCGAGAGAGAGAGAGAGATGATAGTCAGAGTGAGTGAGGCACACTGAGAGAGGGAGAGAGTTGAAAGTCAGAGTGAGTGAGGCACACCGAGAGAGAGAGAGAGTCAGAGATGATAGTCAGAGTGAGTGAGGCACACCGAGAGAGAGAGAGAGACAGAGATGATAGTCAGAGTGAGTGAGGCACATCGAGAGACAGAGAGAGAGAGACAGAGATGATAGTCAGAGTGACTGAGACACACCGAGTGAGAGAGAGAGACAGAGATGATAGTCAGAGTGAGTGAGGCACACCGAGAGAGAGAGAGACAGAGATGATATTCAGAGTGAGTGAGGCACACCGAGAGACAGAGAGAGACAGAGATGATAGTCAGAGTGAGTGAGGCACACCGAGAGAGAGAGAGAGATGATAGTCAGAGTGAGTGAGGCACACCGAGAGAGGGAGAAAGATGATAGTCAGAGTGAGTGAGACACACCGAGTGAGAGAGAGAGACAGAGATGATAGTCAGAGTGAGTGAGGCACACCGAGAGAGAGAGAGTCAGAGATGATAGTCAGAGTGAGTGAGGCACACCGAGAGAGAGAGAGACAGAGATGATAGTCAGAGTGAGTGAGGCACATCGAGAGAGAGAGAGAGACAGAGATGATAGTCAGAGTGAGTGAGACACACCGAGTGAGAGAGAGAGACAGAGATGATAGTCAGAGTGAGTGAGGCACACCGAGAGAGAGAGAGACAGAGATGATATTCAGAGTGAGTGAGGCACACCGAGAGAGAGAGAGAGACAGAGATGATAGTCAGAGTGAGTGAGGCACACCGAGAGAGAGAGAGAGATGATAGTCAGAGTGAGTGAGGCACACCGAGAGAGGGAGAAACATGATAGTCAGAGTGAGTGAGACACACCGAGTGAGAGAGAGAGACAGAGATGTAAGTCAGAGTGAGTGAGGCACACCTAGAGAGAGAGAGACAGAGATGATAGTCAGAGTGAGTGAGGCACACCGAGAGAGAGAGAGAGAGATGATAGTCAGAGTGAGTGAGGCACACCGAGAGAGGAAGAGAGATGATTGTCAGAGTGAGTGAGGCACACCAAGAGAGAGACAGAGATGATTGTCAGAGTGAGTGAGGCACACCGAGAGAGAGAGAGACAGAGATGATAGTCAGAGTGAGTGAGGCACACCGAGAGAGGGAGAGAGATGATAGTCAGAGTGAGTGAGGCACACCGAGAGAGAGAGAGAGATGATAGTCAGAGTGAGTGAGGCACACCGAGAGAGGGAGAGAGATGATACAGAGATGATTGTCAGAGTGAGTGAGGCACACCGAGAGAGAGAGAGAGACAGAGATGATAGTCAGAGTGAGTGAGGCACACCGAGAGAGAGAGCGAGACAGAGATGATAGTCAGAGTGAGTGAGGCACACCGAGAGAGGGAGAGAGATGATAGTCAGAGTGAGTGAGGCACACCGAGAGAGGGAGAGAGAAGATAGTCAGAGTGAGTGAGGCACACCGAGAGAGAGAGAGAGAGACAGAGATGATAGTCAGAGTGAGTGAGGCACACCGAGAGATAGAGAGACAGAGATGATAGTCAGGGTGAGTGAGGCACACCGAGAGAGAGAGAGACAGAGATGATAGTTAGAGTCAGTGAGGCACACCGAGAGAGACACACACTGATAGTCAGAGTGAGTGAGGCAAACCGAGAGAGCGAGAGAGACAGAGATGATAGTCAGAGTGAGTGAGGCACACCGAGAGATAGAGAGACAGAGATGATAGTCAGAGTGAGTGAGGCACACCGAGAGAGAGAGAGAGAGAGAGAGACAGAGATGATAGTCAGAGTGAGTGAGGCACACCGAGAGATAGAGAGACAGAGATGATAGTCAGAGTGAGTGAGGCACACCGAGAGAGAGAGAGAGAGAGAGAGACAGAGATGATAGTCAGAGTGAGTGAGACACACCGAGAGAGAGACAGAGATGATAGTCAGAGTGAGTGAGGCACACCGAGAGAGAGAAGGACGGGGATGATAGTCAGAGTGAGTGAGGCACACCGAGAGACAGAGAGAGACAGAGATGATAGTCAGAGTGAGTGAGGCACATCGAGAGAGAGAGACAGAGATGATAGTCAGAGTGAGTGAGGCACACCGAGAGAGAGAGAGAGACAGAGATGATAGTCAGAGTGAGTGAGGCACACCGAGAGAGGGAGAGATGAGAGTCAGAGTGAGAGAGACACACCGAGAGAGAGATAGACAGAGATGATAGTCAAAGTGAGTGAGGCACACCGAGAGAGAGACAGAGATGATAGTCAGAGTGAGTGAGGCACACCGAGAGAGAGAGAGAGAGACAGAGATGATAGTCAGAGTGAGTGAGGCACACCGAGAGAGAGAGAGAGATGTTAGTCAGAGTGAGTGAGACACACCGAGAGAGGGAGAGAGATGATAGTCTGAGTGAGTGAGGCACACCGAGAGAGAGACAGAGATGATAGTCAGAGTGAGTGAGGCACACCGAGAGAGAGAGACAGAGATGATAGTCAGAGTGAGTGAGGCACACCGAGAGAGAGACAGAGATGGTTGTCAGAGTGGGTGAGGCACACCGAGAGAGAGAGAGACAGAGATGATAGTCAGAGTGAGTGAGGCACACTGAGAGAGAGAGAGAGAGAGATGATAGTCAGAGTGAGTGAGGCACACCGAGAGAGAGAGACAGAGATGATAGTCAGAGTGAGTGAGGCACACTGAGAGAGAGAGAGACAGAGATGATAGTCAGAGTGAGTGAGACACACCGAGAGATAGAGAGACAGAGATGATAGTCAGAGTGAGTGAGGCACACCGAGAGAGAGAGAGACCGAGATGATAGTCAGAGTGAGTGAGGCACACCGAGAGAGAGAGAGACAGCGATGATAGTCAGAGTGAGTGAGACACACCGAGTGAGAGAGAGAGAGAGACAGATGATAGTCAGAGTGAGTGAGGCACACCGAGAGAGAGAGAGAGAGAGACAGAGATGATAGTCAGAGTGAGTGAGGGACATCGAGAGAGAGAGACAGAGACAGAGATGATAGTCAGAGTGATTGAGGCACACCGAGAGAGTGAGAGATGATAGTCAGAGTGAGTGAGGCACACCGAGAGAGAGAGAGACAGAGATGATAGTCAGAGTGAGTGAGACACATCGAGAGAGAGAGAGAGACAGAGATGATAGTCAGAGTGAGTGAGGCACACCGAGAGTGAGAGAGAGAGAGAGATGATAGTCAGAGTGAGTGAGGTACACAGAGAGAGACAGAGATGATAGTCAGAGTGAGTGAGGCACACCGAGAGAGAGAGAGAGAGATGTTAGTCAGAGTGAGTGAGGCACACCGAGAGAGGGAGAGAGATGATAGTCAGAGTGAGTGAGGCACACCGAGAGAGAGACAGAGATGATAGTCAGAGTGAGTGAGGCACACCGAGAGAGAGAGACAGAGATGATAGTCAGAGTGAGTGAGGCACACCGAGAGAGAGAGAGACAGAGATGATAGTCAGAGTGAGTGAGGCAGACCGAGAGAGAGAGAGACAGAGATGATAGTCAGAGTGAGTGAGGCACACCGAGAGAGAGAGACAGAGATGATAGTCAGAGTGAGTGAGGCACACCGAGACAGGGAGAGACAGAGATGATAGTCAGAGTGAGTGAGGCACACCGAGAGAGAGACAGAGATGATAGTCAGAGTGAGTGAGGCACACCGAGAGAGAGAGATACAGAGATGATTGTCAGAGTGAGTGAGGCACACCGAGAGAGAGAGAGAGACAGAGATGATAGTCAGAGTGAGTGAGGCACACCGAGAGAGAGAGAGCGAGACAGAGATGATAGTCAGAGTGAGTGAGGCACACCGAGAGAGAGAGAGAGAGAGATGTAGTCAGAGTGAGTGAGGCACACCGAGAGAGGGAGAGAGATGATAGTCAGAGTGAGTGAGGCACACCGAGAGAGAGACAGAGATGATAGTCAGAGTGAGTGAGGCACACCGAGAGAGAGAGAGACAGAGATGATAGTCAGAGTGAGTGAGGCACACTGAGAGAGAGAGAGAGACAGAGATGATAGTCAGAGTGAGTGAGGCACACCGAGAGAGAGAGAGAGACAGAGATGGTTGTCAGAGTGAGTGAGGCACACTGAGAGAGAGAGAGAGAGATGATAGTCAGAGTGAGTGAGGCACACTGAGAGAGAGAGACAGAGATGATAGTCAGAGTGAGTGAGGCACACTGAGAGAGAGAGAGACAGAGATGATAGTCAGAGTGAGTGAGGCACACCGAGAGAGAGAGAGAGACAGAGATGGATGTCAGAGTGAGTGAGGCACACTGAGAGAGAGAGAGAGAGAGAGAGAGATGATAGTCAGAGTGAGTGAGGCACACCGAGAGAGGGAGAGATGATAGTCAGAGTGAGTGAGGCACACCGAGAGAGGGAGAGACAGAGATGATAGTCAGAGTCAGTGAGGCACACCGAGAGAGAGACAGAGATGATAGTCAGAGTGAGTGAGGCACACCGAGAGAGAGAGACAGAGATGATAGTCAGAGTGAGTGAGGCACACCGAGAGAGAGAGAGACAGAGATGATAGTCAGAGTGAGTGAGACACACCGAGTGAGAGAGAGAGACAGATGATAGTCAGAGTGAGTGAGGCACACCGAGAGAGAGAGAGAGACAGAAATGATAGTCAGAGTGAGTGAGGGACATCGAGAGAGAGAGAGAGAGACAGAGATGTTAGTCAGAGTGAGTGGGACACACCGAGAGAGGGAGAGATGATAGTCAGAGTAAGTGAGGCACACCGAGAGAGAGAGAGACAGAGATGATAGTCAGAGTGAGTGAGGCACACCGAGAGAGAGAGAGACAGAGATGATAGTCAGAGTGAGTGAGACACACCGAGTGAGAGAGAGAGAGAGACAGATGATAGTCAGAGTGAGTGAGGCACACCGAGAGAGAGAGAGAGATGTTAGTCAGAGTGAGTGAGGCACACCGAGAGAGGGAGAGAGATGATAGTCAGAGTGAGTGAGGCACACCGAGAGAGAGACAGAGATGATAGTCAGAGTGAGTGAGGCACACCGAGAGAGAGAGACAGAGATGATAGTCAGAGTGAGTGAGGCACACCGAGAGAGATAGAGACAGAGATGATAGTCAGAGTGAGTGAGGCACACCGAGAGAGAGAGACAGAGATGTTAGTCAGAGTGAGTGAGACACACCGAGTGAGAGAGAGACACAGATGATAGTCAGAGTGAGTGAGGCACACCGAGAGAGAGAGAGATAGAGATGATAGTCAGAGTGAGTGAGGGAGATCGAGAGAGAGAGAGACAGAGATGATAGTCAGAGTGAGTGAGGCACACCGAGTGAGAGAGAAAGATGATAATCAGAGTGAGTGAGGCACACCAAGAGAGGGAGAGAGATGATCGTCAGAGTGAGTGAGGCACACCGAGAGAGAAGGACGGGGATGATAGTCAGAGTGAGTGAGGCACACCGAGAGAGACACCCACTGATAGTCAGAGTGAGTGAGGCGCACCGAGAGAGACACACACTGATAGTCAGAGTGAGTGAGGCAAACCGAGAGAGAGAGAGACAGAGATGATAGTCAGAGTGAGTGAGGCACACCGAGAGAGAGAGAGAGAGAGAGACAGAGATGATAGTCAGCGTGAGTGAGGCACACCGAGAGAGAGAGAGAGACAGAGATGATAGTCAGAGTGAGTGAGGCAAACCGAGAGAGAGAGAGTCAGAGATGATAGTCAGAGTGAGTGAGACACACCGAGAGAGAGAGAGACAGAGATGATAGTCAGAGTGAGTGAGGCACACCGAGAGAGAGAGAGACAGAGATGATAGTCAGAGTGAGTGAGGCACACCGAGAGAGAGAGAGAGAGACAGAGATGATAGTCAGAGTGAGTGAGGCACACCGAGAGGGAGAGAGAGACAGAGATGATAGTCAGAGTGAGTGAGGGACATCGAGAGAGAGAGAGAGACAGAGAGAATAGTCAGAGTGAGTGAGGCACACCGAGAGAGAGATAGAGAGAGAGAGACAGAGATGGTAGTCAGAGTGAGTGAGGCACACCGAGAGAGAGAGACAGAGATGATAGTCAGAGTGAGTGAGGCACACCGAGAGAGAGAGAGAGACAGAGATGATAGTCAGAGTGAGTGAGACACACCGAGAGAGAAAGAGACAGAGATGATAGTCAGAGTGAGTGAGGCAAACCGAGAGAGCTAGAGACAGAGATGATAGTCAGAGTGAGTGAGACAAACCGAGTGAGAGAGAGAGACAGATGATAGTCAGAGTCAGTGAGGCACACCGAGAGAGACACACACTGATAGTCAGAGTGAGTGAGGCAAACCGAGAGAGCTAGAGACAGAGATGATAGTCAGAGTGAGTGAGGCACACCGAGAGAGAGAGAGAGACAGAGATGATAGTCAGAGTGAGTGAGGCAAACCGAGAGAGAGAGAGTCAGAGATGATAGTCAGAGTGAGTGAGACACACCGAGAGAGAGAGAGACAGAGATGATAGTCAGAGTGAGTGAGGCACACCGAGAGAGAGAGAGACAGAGATGATAGTCAGAGTGAGTGAGGCACACCGAGAGAGAGAAGGACGGGGATGATAGTCAGAGTGAGTGAGGCACACCGAGAGAGAGAGAGACAGAGATGATAGTCAGAGTGAGTGAGGCACATCGAGAGAGAGAGAGAGACAGAGATGATAGTCAGAGTGAGTGAGGCACACCGAGAGAGAGAGAGAGACAGAGAGGTTAGTCAGAGTGAGTGAGGCACACCGAGAGAGGGAGAGATGATAGTCAGAGTGAGTGAGGCACACCGAGAGAGAGAGAGACAGAGATGATAGTCAGAGTGAGTGAGGCACACCGAGAGAGAGAGAGAGATGTTAGTCAGAGTGAGTGAGGCACACCGGGAGAGGGAGAGACAGAGATGATAGTCAGAGTGAGTGAGGCACACCGAGAGAGAGAGACAGAGATGATAGTCAGAGTGAGTGAGGCACACCGATAGAGAGAGACAGAGATGATAGTCAGAGTGAGTGAGGCACACCGAGAGAGAGAGAGACAGAGATGATAGTCAGAGTGAGTGAGACACACCGAGTGAGAGAGAGAGACAGATGATAGTCAGAGTGAGTGAGGCACACCGAGAAAGAGAGAGAGACAGAGATGATAGTCAGAGTGAGTGAGGGACTTCGAGAGAGAGAGAGAGACAGAGATGATAGTCAGAGTGAGTGAGGCACACCGAGAGAGGGAGAGATGATAGTCAGAGTGAGTGAGGCACACCGAGAGAGAGAGAGACTGAGATGATAGTCAGAGTGAGTGAGACACATTTCGAGAGAGAGAGAGAGACAGAGATGATAGTCAGAGTGAGTGAGGCACACCGCGAGTGAGAGAGAGACAGAGATGATAGTCAGAGTGAGTGAGGCACACCGAGAGAGAGGGACAGAGATGATAGTCAGAGTGAGTGAGGCACACCGAGAGAGAGAGAGAGAGACAGAGATGATAGTTAGAGTGAGTGAGACACACCGAGAGAGAAAGAGACAGAGATGATAGTCAGAGTGAGTGAGGCACACCGAGAGAGAGACAGAGATGATAGTGAGAGTGAGTGAGGCACACCGAGAGAGAGAGAGAGAGAGACAGAGATGATAGTCAGAGTGAGTGATGTAGACCGAGAGTGAGAGAGAGAGATGATAGTCAGAGTGAGTGAGGCACACCGAGAGAGAGAGATGATAGTCAGAGTGAGTGAGGCACACCGAGAGAGAGTGATGATAGTCAGAGTGAGTGAGACACACCGAGAGAGAGAGAGACAGAGATGATAGTCAGAGTGAGTGAGGCACATCGAGAGAGAGAGAGAGAGACAGAGATGATATTCAGAGTGAGTGAGGCACACCGAGAGAGAGAGAGACAGAGATGATAGTCAGAGTGAGTGAGGCACACCGAGAGAGAGAGATACAGAGATGATAGTCAGAGTGAGTGAGGCTCACCGAGAGAGAGAGAGACAGAGATGATAGTCAGAGTGAGTGAGGCACACCGAGAGAGAGAGAGCGAGACAGAGATGATAGTCAGAGTGAGTGAGGCACACCGAGAGAGGGAGAGAGATGATAGTCAGAGTGAGTGAGGCACACCGAGAGAGAGAGAGAGAGAGACAGAGATGATAGACAGAGTGAGTGAGGCACACCGAGAGAGAGAGAGACAGAGATGAAAGTCAGAGTGAGTGAGGCAAACCGAGAGAGAGAGAGAGAGTCAGAGATGATAGTCAGAGTGAGTGAGACACACCGAGAGAGAGAGAGACAGAGATGATAGTCAGAGTGAGTGAGGCACACCGAGAGAGAGGGAGAGAGACAGTGATGATAACCAAAGTGATTGAGGCACACCGAGAGAGAGAAGGACGGGGATGATAGTCAGAGTGAGTGAGGCACACCGAGAGAGAGAGAGACAGAGATGATAGTCAGAGTGGGTGAGGCACACCGAGAGAGAGAGGGACAGAGATCATAGTCAGAGTGAGTGAGGCACACCGAGAGAGAGAGAGAGAGACAGAGATGATAGTCAGAGTGAGTGAGGCACACCGAGAGAGGGAGAGATGATAGTCAGAGTGAGTGAGGCACACCGAGAGAGAGAGAGACAGAGATGATAGTCAGAGTGAGTGAGGCACACCGAGAGTGAGAGAGAGACAGAGATGATAGTCAGAGTGAGTGAGGTACACAGAGAGAGACAGAGATGATAGTCAGAGTGAGTGAGGCACACCGAGAGAGAGAGATGTTAGTCAGAGTGAGTGAGGCACACCGAGAGAGGGAGAGACAGAGATGATAGTCAGAGTGAGTGAGGCACACCGAGAGAGAGACAGAGATGATAGTCAGAGTGAGTGAGGCACACCGAGAGAGAGAGACAGAGATGATAGTCAGAGTGAGTGAGGCACACCGAGTGAGAGAGAGAGATGATAGTCAGAGTGAGTGAGGCACACCGAGAGAGAGGGAGAGAGATGATCGTCAGAGTAAGTGAGACACACCGAGTGAGAGAGAGAGACAGATGATAGTCAGAGTGAGTGAGGCACACCGAGAGAGAGAGAGAGACAGAGATGATAGTCAGAGTGAGTGAGGGACATAGAGAGAGAGAGAGAGAGACAGAGATGATAGTCAGAGTGAGTGAGGCGCACCGAGAGAGAGAGAGACAGAGATGATAGTCAGAGTGAGTGAGGCACACTGAGAGAGAGAGAGACAGAGATGATAGTCAGAGTGAGTGAGGCACACCGAGAGTGAGAGACAGAGATGATAGTGAGAGTGAGTGAGGCACACCGAGAGAGAGAGAGAGACAGAGATGATAGTCAGAGTGAGTGAGGCACACCGAGAGAGAGAGAGAGAGAGAGAGAGAGAGATGATAGTCAGAGTGAGTGAGGCACACCGAGAGAGGGAGAGAGATGATCGTCAGAGTGAGTGAGGCACACCGAGAGAGAGACAGAGATGATAGTCAGAGTGAGTGAGGCACACCGAGAGAGAGAGAGACAGAGATGATAGTCAGAGTGAGTGAGGCACACCGAGAGAGAGAGACAGAGATGATAGTCAGAGTGAGTGAGACACACCGAGTGAGAGAGAGAGACAGATGATAGTCAGAGTGAGTGAGGCACACCGAGAGAGAGAGAGAGACAGAGATGATAGTCAGAGTGAGTGAGGAACATCGAGAGAGAGAGAGAGAGACAGAGATGATAGTCAGAGTGAGTGAGGCACACTGAGTGAGAGAGAGAGATGATAGTCAGAGTGAGTGAGGCACACCGAGAGAGAGGGAGAGAGATGATCGTCAGAGTGAGTGAGACACACCGAGTGAGAGAGAGAGACAGATGATAGTCAGAGTGAGTGAGGCACACCGAGAGAGAGAGAGAGATAGAGATGATAGTCAGAGTGAGTGAGGGACATCGAGAGAGAGAGAGAGAGACAGAGATGATAGTCAGAGTGAGTGAGGCGCACCGAGAGAGAGAGAGACAGAGATGATAGTCAGAGTGAGTGAGGCACACTGAGAGAGAGACAGAGATGATAGTCAGAGTGAGTGTGGCAAACCGAGAGAGAGAGAGAGAGTCAGAGATGATAGTCAGAGTGAATGAGACACACCGAGAGAGAGAGAGACAGAGATGATAGTCAGAGTGAGTGAGGCACACCGAGAGAGAGGGAGAGAGACAGTGATGATAACCAAAGTGAGTGAGGCACACCGAGAGAGAGAAGGACGGGGATGATAGTCAGAGTGAGTGAGGCACACCGAGAGAGAGAGAGACAGAGATGATAGTCAGAGTGAGTGAGGCACACCGAGAGAGAGAGGGACAGAGATCATAGTCAGAGTGAGTGAGGCACACCGAGAGAGAGAGAGAGACAGAGATGATAGTCAGAATGAGTGAGGCACACCGAGAGAGGGAGAAATGATAGTCAGAGAGGGTGAGGCACACCGAGAGAGAGAGAGACAGAGGTGATAGTCAGAGTGAGTGAGGCACACCGAGAGTGAGAGAGAGACAGAGATGATAGTCAGAGTGAGTGAGGTACACAGAGAGAGACAGAGATGATAGTCAGAGTGAGTGAGGCACACCGAGAGAGAGAGAGAGATGTTAGTCAGAGTGAGTGAGGCACACCGAGAGAGGGAGAGAGATGATAGTCAGAGTGAGTGAGGCACACCGAGAGAGAGACAGAGATGATAGTCAGAGTGAGTGAGGCACACCGAGAGAGAGAGACAGAGATGATAGTCAGAGTGAGTGAGGCACACCGAGAGAGAGAGACAGAGGTGATAGTCAGAGTGAATGAGACACACCGAGTGAGAGAGAGAGACAGATGATAGTCAGAGTGAGTGAGGCACACCGAGAGAGAGAGAGAGACAGAGATGATAGTCAGAGTGAGTGAGGGACATCGAGAGAGAGAGAGAGACAGAGATGATAGTCAGAGTGAGTGAGGCACACCGAGTGAGAGAGAGAGATGATAGTCAGAGTGAGTGAGGCACACCGAGAGAGAGGGAGAGAGATGATCGTCAGAGTGAGTGAGACACACCGAGTGAGAGAGAGAGACAGATGATAGTCAGAGTGAGTGAGGCACACCGAGAGAGAGAGAGAGACAGAGATGATAGTCAGAGTGAGTGAGGGACATAGAGAGAGAGAGAGAGAGACAGAGATGATAGTCAGAGTGAGTGAGGCGCACCGAGAGAGAGAGAGACAGAGATGATAGTCAGAGTGAGTGAGGCACACCGAGAGTGAGAGACAGAGATGATAGTGGGAGTGAGTGAGGCACACCGAGAGAGAGAGAGAGACAGAGATGATAGTCAGAGTGAGTGAGGCACACCGAGAGAGAGAGAGAGAGAGAGAGAGAGAGATGATAGTCAGAGTGAGTGAGGCACACCGAGAGAGGGAGAGAGATGATCGTCAGAGTGAGTGAGGCACACCGAGAGAGAGACAGAGATGATAGTCAGAGTGAGTGAGGCACACCGAGAGAGAGAGAGACAGAGATGATAGTCAGAGTGAGTGAGACACACCGAGTGAGAGAGAGAGACAGATGATAGTCAGAGTGAGTGAGGCACACCGAGAAAGAGAGAGAGACAGAGATGATAGTCAGAGTGAGTGAGGGACTTCGAGAGAGAGAGAGAGACAGAGATGATAGTCAGAGTGAGTGAGGCACACCGAGAGAGGGAGAGATGATAGTCAGAGTGAGTGAGGCACACCGAGAGAGAGAGAGACTGAGATGATAGTCAGAGTGAGTGAGACACATTTCGAGAGAGAGAGAGAGACAGAGATGATAGTCAGAGTGAGTGAGGCACACCGCGAGTGAGAGAGAGACAGAGATGATAGTCAGAGTGAGTGAGGCACACCGAGAGAGAGGGACAGAGATGATAGTCAGAGTGAGTGAGGCACACCGAGAGAGAGAGAGAGAGACAGAGATGATAGTTAGAGTGAGTGAGACACACCGAGAGAGAAAGAGACAGAGATGATAGTCAGAGTGAGTGAGGCACACCGAGAGAGAGACAGAGATGATAGTGAGAGTGAGTGAGGCACACCGAGAGAGAGAGAGAGAGAGACAGAGATGATAGTCAGAGTGAGTGATGTAGACCGAGAGTGAGAGAGAGAGATGATAGTCAGAGTGAGTGAGGCACACCGAGAGAGAGAGATGATAGTCAGAGTGAGTGAGGCACACCGAGAGAGAGTGATGATAGTCAGAGTGAGTGAGACACACCGAGAGAGAGAGAGACAGAGATGATAGTCAGAGTGAGTGAGGCACATCGAGAGAGAGAGAGAGAGACAGAGATGATATTCAGAGTGAGTGAGGCACACCGAGAGAGAGAGAGACAGAGATGATAGTCAGAGTGAGTGAGGCACACCGAGAGAGAGAGATACAGAGATGATAGTCAGAGTGAGTGAGGCTCACCGAGAGAGAGAGAGACAGAGATGATAGTCAGAGTGAGTGAGGCACACCGAGAGAGAGAGAGCGAGACAGAGATGATAGTCAGAGTGAGTGAGGCACACCGAGAGAGGGAGAGAGATGATAGTCAGAGTGAGTGAGGCACACCGAGAGAGAGAGAGAGAGAGACAGAGATGATAGACAGAGTGAGTGAGGCACACCGAGAGAGAGAGAGACAGAGATGAAAGTCAGAGTGAGTGAGGCAAACCGAGAGAGAGAGAGAGAGTCAGAGATGATAGTCAGAGTGAGTGAGACACACCGAGAGAGAGAGAGACAGAGATGATAGTCAGAGTGAGTGAGGCACACCGAGAGAGAGGGAGAGAGACAGTGATGATAACCAAAGTGATTGAGGCACACCGAGAGAGAGAAGGACGGGGATGATAGTCAGAGTGAGTGAGGCACACCGAGAGAGAGAGAGACAGAGATGATAGTCAGAGTGGGTGAGGCACACCGAGAGAGAGAGGGACAGAGATCATAGTCAGAGTGAGTGAGGCACACCGAGAGAGAGAGAGAGAGACAGAGATGATAGTCAGAGTGAGTGAGGCACACCGAGAGAGGGAGAGATGATAGTCAGAGTGAGTGAGGCACACCGAGAGAGAGAGAGACAGAGATGATAGTCAGAGTGAGTGAGGCACACCGAGAGTGAGAGAGAGACAGAGATGATAGTCAGAGTGAGTGAGGTACACAGAGAGAGACAGAGATGATAGTCAGAGTGAGTGAGGCACACCGAGAGAGAGAGATGTTAGTCAGAGTGAGTGAGGCACACCGAGAGAGGGAGAGACAGAGATGATAGTCAGAGTGAGTGAGGCACACCGAGAGAGAGACAGAGATGATAGTCAGAGTGAGTGAGGCACACCGAGAGAGAGAGACAGAGATGATAGTCAGAGTGAGTGAGGCACACCGAGTGAGAGAGAGAGATGATAGTCAGAGTGAGTGAGGCACACCGAGAGAGAGGGAGAGAGATGATCGTCAGAGTAAGTGAGACACACCGAGTGAGAGAGAGAGACAGATGATAGTCAGAGTGAGTGAGGCACACCGAGAGAGAGAGAGAGACAGAGATGATAGTCAGAGTGAGTGAGGGACATAGAGAGAGAGAGAGAGAGACAGAGATGATAGTCAGAGTGAGTGAGGCGCACCGAGAGAGAGAGAGACAGAGATGATAGTCAGAGTGAGTGAGGCACACTGAGAGAGAGAGAGACAGAGATGATAGTCAGAGTGAGTGAGGCACACCGAGAGTGAGAGACAGAGATGATAGTGAGAGTGAGTGAGGCACACCGAGAGAGAGAGAGAGACAGAGATGATAGTCAGAGTGAGTGAGGCACACCGAGAGAGAGAGAGAGAGAGAGAGAGAGAGATGATAGTCAGAGTGAGTGAGGCACACCGAGAGAGGGAGAGAGATGATCGTCAGAGTGAGTGAGGCACACCGAGAGAGAGACAGAGATGATAGTCAGAGTGAGTGAGGCACACCGAGAGAGAGAGAGACAGAGATGATAGTCAGAGTGAGTGAGGCACACCGAGAGAGAGAGACAGAGATGATAGTCAGAGTGAGTGAGACACACCGAGTGAGAGAGAGAGACAGATGATAGTCAGAGTGAGTGAGGCACACCGAGAGAGAGAGAGAGACAGAGATGATAGTCAGAGTGAGTGAGGAACATCGAGAGAGAGAGAGAGAGACAGAGATGATAGTCAGAGTGAGTGAGGCACACTGAGTGAGAGAGAGAGATGATAGTCAGAGTGAGTGAGGCACACCGAGAGAGAGGGAGAGAGATGATCGTCAGAGTGAGTGAGACACACCGAGTGAGAGAGAGAGACAGATGATAGTCAGAGTGAGTGAGGCACACCGAGAGAGAGAGAGAGATAGAGATGATAGTCAGAGTGAGTGAGGGACATCGAGAGAGAGAGAGAGAGACAGAGATGATAGTCAGAGTGAGTGAGGCGCACCGAGAGAGAGAGAGACAGAGATGATAGTCAGAGTGAGTGAGGCACACTGAGAGAGAGACAGAGATGATAGTCAGAGTGAGTGTGGCAAACCGAGAGAGAGAGAGAGAGTCAGAGATGATAGTCAGAGTGAATGAGACACACCGAGAGAGAGAGAGACAGAGATGATAGTCAGAGTGAGTGAGGCACACCGAGAGAGAGGGAGAGAGACAGTGATGATAACCAAAGTGAGTGAGGCACACCGAGAGAGAGAAGGACGGGGATGATAGTCAGAGTGAGTGAGGCACACCGAGAGAGAGAGAGACAGAGATGATAGTCAGAGTGAGTGAGGCACACCGAGAGAGAGAGGGACAGAGATCATAGTCAGAGTGAGTGAGGCACACCGAGAGAGAGAGAGAGACAGAGATGATAGTCAGAATGAGTGAGGCACACCGAGAGAGGGAGAAATGATAGTCAGAGAGGGTGAGGCACACCGAGAGAGAGAGAGACAGAGGTGATAGTCAGAGTGAGTGAGGCACACCGAGAGTGAGAGAGAGACAGAGATGATAGTCAGAGTGAGTGAGGTACACAGAGAGAGACAGAGATGATAGTCAGAGTGAGTGAGGCACACCGAGAGAGAGAGAGAGATGTTAGTCAGAGTGAGTGAGGCACACCGAGAGAGGGAGAGAGATGATAGTCAGAGTGAGTGAGGCACACCGAGAGAGAGACAGAGATGATAGTCAGAGTGAGTGAGGCACACCGAGAGAGAGAGACAGAGATGATAGTCAGAGTGAGTGAGGCACACCGAGAGAGAGAGACAGAGGTGATAGTCAGAGTGAATGAGACACACCGAGTGAGAGAGAGAGACAGATGATAGTCAGAGTGAGTGAGGCACACCGAGAGAGAGAGAGAGACAGAGATGATAGTCAGAGTGAGTGAGGGACATCGAGAGAGAGAGAGAGACAGAGATGATAGTCAGAGTGAGTGAGGCACACCGAGTGAGAGAGAGAGATGATAGTCAGAGTGAGTGAGGCACACCGAGAGAGAGGGAGAGAGATGATCGTCAGAGTGAGTGAGACACACCGAGTGAGAGAGAGAGACAGATGATAGTCAGAGTGAGTGAGGCACACCGAGAGAGAGAGAGAGACAGAGATGATAGTCAGAGTGAGTGAGGGACATAGAGAGAGAGAGAGAGAGACAGAGATGATAGTCAGAGTGAGTGAGGCGCACCGAGAGAGAGAGAGACAGAGATGATAGTCAGAGTGAGTGAGGCACACCGAGAGTGAGAGACAGAGATGATAGTGGGAGTGAGTGAGGCACACCGAGAGAGAGAGAGAGACAGAGATGATAGTCAGAGTGAGTGAGGCACACCGAGAGAGAGAGAGAGAGAGAGAGAGAGAGATGATAGTCAGAGTGAGTGAGGCACACCGAGAGAGGGAGAGAGATGATCGTCAGAGTGAGTGAGGCACACCGAGAGAGAGACAGAGATGATAGTCAGAGTGAGTGAGGCACACCGAGAGAGAGAGAGACAGAGATGATAGTCAGAGTGAGTGAGGCACACCGAGAGAGAGAGACAGAGATGATAGTCAGAGTGAGTGAGGCACACCGAGTGAGAGAGAGAGAGACAGAGATGATAGTCAGAGTGAGTGAGACACACCGAGTGAGAGAGAGAGAGACAGAGATGATAGTCAGAGTGAGTGAGGCACACCGAGAGAGAGAGAGAGACAGAGATGATAGTCAGAGTGAGTGAGGCACACCGAGAGAGAGAGAGAGATGATAGTCAGAGTGAGTGAGGCACACCGAGAGAGGGAGAGAGATGATAGTCAGAGTGAGTGAGGCACACCAAGAGAGAGACAGAGATGATAGTCAGAGTGAGTGAGGCACACCGAGAGAGAGAGAGACAGAGATGATAGTCAGAGTGAGTGAGGCACACCGAGAGAGAGAGACAGAGATGATAGTCAGAGTGAGTGAGGCACACCGAGAGAGAGAGAGAGAGACAGAGATGATAATCAGAGTGAGTGAGGCACACCGAGAGAGAGAGAGAGACAGTGATGATAGTCAGAGTGAGTGAGGCACATCGAGAGAGAGAGAGAGACAGAGATGATAGTCAGAGTGAGTGAGGCACACCGAGAGAGAGAGAGAGAGAGACAGAGATGGTAGTCAGAGTGAGTGAGGCACACTGAGAGAGAGAGAGAGAGAGAGAGAGATGATGGTCAGAGTGAGTGAGGCACACCGAGAGAGGGATAGAGATGATCGTCAGAGTGAGTGAGGCACACTGAGAGAGAGACAGAGATGATAGTCAGAGTGAGCGAGGCACACCGAGAGAGAGAGAGAGAGACAGAGATGATAGTCAGAGTGAGTGAGGCACACCGAGAGAGAGACAGAGATGATAGTCAGAGTGAGTGAGGCACATCGAGAGAGAGAGAGAGAGAGACAGAGATGATAGTCAGAGTGAGTGAGACACACCGAGAGAGAAAGAGACAGAGATGATAGTCAGAGTGAGTGAGGCACACCGAGAGAGAGAGAGAGATGATAGTCAGAGTGAGTGAGGCACACCGAGAGAGAGAGAGAGAGAGAGATGATAGTCAGAGTGAGTGAGGCACACCGAGAGAGAGAGAGAGACAGAGATGATAGTCAGAGTGAGTGAGGCACACCGAGAGAGGGAGAGATGAGAGTCAGAGTGAGAGAGACACACCGAGAGAGAGATAGACAGAGATGATAGTCAAAGTGAGTGAGGCACACCGAGAGAGAGACAGAGATGATAGTCAGAGTGAGTGAGGCACACCGAGAGAGAGAGAGAGAGACAGAGATGATAGTCAGAGTGAGTGAGGCACACCGAGAGAGAGAGAGAGATGTTAGTCAGAGTGAGTGAGACACACCGAGAGAGGGAGAGAGATGATAGTCTGAGTGAGTGAGGCACACCGAGAGAGAGACAGAGATGATAGTCAGAGTGAGTGAGGCACACCGAGAGAGAGAGACAGAGATGATAGTCAGAGTGAGTGAGGCACACCGAGAGAGAGACAGAGATGGTTGTCAGAGTGGGTGAGGCACACCGAGAGAGAGAGAGACAGAGATGATAGTCAGAGTGAGTGAGGCACACTGAGAGAGAGAGAGAGAGAGATGATAGTCAGAGTGAGTGAGGCACACCGAGAGAGAGAGACAGAGATGATAGTCAGAGTGAGTGAGGCACACTGAGAGAGAGAGAGACAGAGATGATAGTCAGAGTGAGTGAGACACACCGAGAGATAGAGAGACAGAGATGATAGTCAGAGTGAGTGAGGCACACCGAGAGAGAGAGAGACCGAGATGATAGTCAGAGTGAGTGAGGCACACCGAGAGAGAGAGAGACAGCGATGATAGTCAGAGTGAGTGAGACACACCGAGTGAGAGAGAGAGAGAGACAGATGATAGTCAGAGTGAGTGAGGCACACCGAGAGAGAGAGAGAGAGAGACAGAGATGATAGTCAGAGTGAGTGAGGGACATCGAGAGAGAGAGACAGAGACAGAGATGATAGTCAGAGTGATTGAGGCACACCGAGAGAGTGAGAGATGATAGTCAGAGTGAGTGAGGCACACCGAGAGAGAGAGAGACAGAGATGATAGTCAGAGTGAGTGAGACACATCGAGAGAGAGAGAGAGACAGAGATGATAGTCAGAGTGAGTGAGGCACACCGAGAGTGAGAGAGAGAGAGAGATGATAGTCAGAGTGAGTGAGGTACACAGAGAGAGACAGAGATGATAGTCAGAGTGAGTGAGGCACACCGAGAGAGAGAGAGAGAGATGTTAGTCAGAGTGAGTGAGGCACACCGAGAGAGGGAGAGAGATGATAGTCAGAGTGAGTGAGGCACACCGAGAGAGAGACAGAGATGATAGTCAGAGTGAGTGAGGCACACCGAGAGAGAGAGACAGAGATGATAGTCAGAGTGAGTGAGGCACACCGAGAGAGAGAGAGACAGAGATGATAGTCAGAGTGAGTGAGGCAGACCGAGAGAGAGAGAGACAGAGATGATAGTCAGAGTGAGTGAGGCACACCGAGAGAGAGAGACAGAGATGATAGTCAGAGTGAGTGAGGCACACCGAGACAGGGAGAGACAGAGATGATAGTCAGAGTGAGTGAGGCACACCGAGAGAGAGACAGAGATGATAGTCAGAGTGAGTGAGGCACACCGAGAGAGAGAGATACAGAGATGATTGTCAGAGTGAGTGAGGCACACCGAGAGAGAGAGAGAGACAGAGATGATAGTCAGAGTGAGTGAGGCACACCGAGAGAGAGAGAGCGAGACAGAGATGATAGTCAGAGTGAGTGAGGCACACCGAGAGAGAGAGAGAGAGAGATGTAGTCAGAGTGAGTGAGGCACACCGAGAGAGGGAGAGAGATGATAGTCAGAGTGAGTGAGGCACACCGAGAGAGAGACAGAGATGATAGTCAGAGTGAGTGAGGCACACCGAGAGAGAGAGAGACAGAGATGATAGTCAGAGTGAGTGAGGCACACTGAGAGAGAGAGAGAGACAGAGATGATAGTCAGAGTGAGTGAGGCACACCGAGAGAGAGAGAGAGACAGAGATGGTTGTCAGAGTGAGTGAGGCACACTGAGAGAGAGAGAGAGAGATGATAGTCAGAGTGAGTGAGGCACACTGAGAGAGAGAGACAGAGATGATAGTCAGAGTGAGTGAGGCACACTGAGAGAGAGAGAGACAGAGATGATAGTCAGAGTGAGTGAGGCACACCGAGAGAGAGAGAGAGACAGAGATGGATGTCAGAGTGAGTGAGGCACACTGAGAGAGAGAGAGAGAGAGAGAGAGATGATAGTCAGAGTGAGTGAGGCACACCGAGAGAGGGAGAGATGATAGTCAGAGTGAGTGAGGCACACCGAGAGAGGGAGAGACAGAGATGATAGTCAGAGTCAGTGAGGCACACCGAGAGAGAGACAGAGATGATAGTCAGAGTGAGTGAGGCACACCGAGAGAGAGAGACAGAGATGATAGTCAGAGTGAGTGAGACACACCGAGTGAGAGAGAGAGACAGATGATAGTCAGAGTGAGTGAGGCACACCGAGAGAGAGAGAGAGACAGAAATGATAGTCAGAGTGAGTGAGGGACATCGAGAGAGAGAGAGAGAGACAGAGATGTTAGTCAGAGTGAGTGGGACACACCGAGAGAGGGAGAGATGATAGTCAGAGTAAGTGAGGCACACCGAGAGAGAGAGAGACAGAGATGATAGTCAGAGTGAGTGAGGCACACCGAGAGAGAGAGAGACAGAGATGATAGTCAGAGTGAGTGAGACACACCGAGTGAGAGAGAGAGAGAGACAGATGATAGTCAGAGTGAGTGAGGCACACCGAGAGAGAGAGAGAGATGTTAGTCAGAGTGAGTGAGGCACACCGAGAGAGGGAGAGAGATGATAGTCAGAGTGAGTGAGGCACACCGAGAGAGAGACAGAGATGATAGTCAGAGTGAGTGAGGCACACCGAGAGAGAGAGACAGAGATGATAGTCAGAGTGAGTGAGGCACACCGAGAGAGATAGAGACAGAGATGATAGTCAGAGTGAGTGAGGCACACCGAGAGAGAGAGACAGAGATGTTAGTCAGAGTGAGTGAGACACACCGAGTGAGAGAGAGACACAGATGATAGTCAGAGTGAGTGAGGCACACCGAGAGAGAGAGAGATAGAGATGATAGTCAGAGTGAGTGAGGGAGATCGAGAGAGAGAGAGACAGAGATGATAGTCAGAGTGAGTGAGGCACACCGAGTGAGAGAGAAAGATGATAATCAGAGTGAGTGAGGCACACCAAGAGAGGGAGAGAGATGATCGTCAGAGTGAGTGAGGCACACCGAGAGAGAAGGACGGGGATGATAGTCAGAGTGAGTGAGGCACACCGAGAGAGACACCCACTGATAGTCAGAGTGAGTGAGGCGCACCGAGAGAGACACACACTGATAGTCAGAGTGAGTGAGGCAAACCGAGAGAGAGAGAGACAGAGATGATAGTCAGAGTGAGTGAGGCACACCGAGAGAGAGAGAGAGAGAGAGACAGAGATGATAGTCAGCGTGAGTGAGGCACACCGAGAGAGAGAGAGAGACAGAGATGATAGTCAGAGTGAGTGAGGCAAACCGAGAGAGAGAGAGTCAGAGATGATAGTCAGAGTGAGTGAGACACACCGAGAGAGAGAGAGACAGAGATGATAGTCAGAGTGAGTGAGGCACACCGAGAGAGAGAGAGACAGAGATGATAGTCAGAGTGAGTGAGGCACACCGAGAGAGAGAGAGAGAGACAGAGATGATAGTCAGAGTGAGTGAGGCACACCGAGAGGGAGAGAGAGACAGAGATGATAGTCAGAGTGAGTGAGGGACATTGAGAGAGAGAGAGAGACAGAGAGAATAGTCAGAGTGAGTGAGGCACACCGAGAGAGAGATAGAGAGAGAGAGACAGAGATGGTAGTCAGAGTGAGTGAGGCACACCGAGAGAGAGAGACAGAGATGATAGTCAGAGTGAGTGAGGCACACCGAGAGAGAGAGAGAGACAGAGATGATAGTCAGAGTGAGTGAGACACACCGAGAGAGAAAGAGACAGAGATGATAGTCAGAGTGAGTGAGGCAAACCGAGAGAGCTAGAGACAGAGATGATAGTCAGAGTGAGTGAGACAAACCGAGTGAGAGAGAGAGACAGATGATAGTCAGAGTCAGTGAGGCACACCGAGAGAGACACACACTGATAGTCAGAGTGAGTGAGGCAAACCGAGAGAGCTAGAGACAGAGATGATAGTCAGAGTGAGTGAGGCACACCGAGAGAGAGAGAGAGACAGAGATGATAGTCAGAGTGAGTGAGGCAAACCGAGAGAGAGAGAGTCAGAGATGATAGTCAGAGTGAGTGAGACACACCGAGAGAGAGAGAGACAGAGATGATAGTCAGAGTGAGTGAGGCACACCGAGAGAGAGAGAGACAGAGATGATAGTCAGAGTGAGTGAGGCACACCGAGAGAGAGAAGGACGGGGATGATAGTCAGAGTGAGTGAGGCACACCGAGAGAGAGAGAGACAGAGATGATAGTCAGAGTGAGTGAGGCACATCGAGAGAGAGAGAGAGACAGAGATGATAGTCAGAGTGAGTGAGGCACACCGAGAGAGAGAGAGAGACAGAGAGGTTAGTCAGAGTGAGTGAGGCACACCGAGAGAGGGAGAGATGATAGTCAGAGTGAGTGAGGCACACCGAGAGAGAGAGAGACAGAGATGATAGTCAGAGTGAGTGAGGCACACCGAGAGAGAGAGAGAGATGTTAGTCAGAGTGAGTGAGGCACACCGGGAGAGGGAGAGACAGAGATGATAGTCAGAGTGAGTGAGGCACACCGAGAGAGAGAGACAGAGATGATAGTCAGAGTGAGTGAGGCACACCGATAGAGAGAGACAGAGATGATAGTCAGAGTGAGTGAGGCACACCGAGAGAGAGAGAGACAGAGATGATAGTCAGAGTGAGTGAGACACACCGAGTGAGAGAGAGAGACAGATGATAGTCAGAGTGAGTGAGGCACACCGAGAAAGAGAGAGAGACAGAGATGATAGTCAGAGTGAGTGAGGGACTTCGAGAGAGAGAGAGAGACAGAGATGATAGTCAGAGTGAGTGAGGCACACCGAGAGAGGGAGAGATGATAGTCAGAGTGAGTGAGGCACACCGAGAGAGAGAGAGACTGAGATGATAGTCAGAGTGAGTGAGACACATTTCGAGAGAGAGAGAGAGACAGAGATGATAGTCAGAGTGAGTGAGGCACACCGCGAGTGAGAGAGAGACAGAGATGATAGTCAGAGTGAGTGAGGCACACCGAGAGAGAGGGACAGAGATGATAGTCAGAGTGAGTGAGGCACACCGAGAGAGAGAGAGAGAGACAGAGATGATAGTTAGAGTGAGTGAGACACACCGAGAGAGAAAGAGACAGAGATGATAGTCAGAGTGAGTGAGGCACACCGAGAGAGAGACAGAGATGATAGTGAGAGTGAGTGAGGCACACCGAGAGAGAGAGAGAGAGAGACAGAGATGATAGTCAGAGTGAGTGATGTAGACCGAGAGTGAGAGAGAGAGATGATAGTCAGAGTGAGTGAGGCACACCGAGAGAGAGAGATGATAGTCAGAGTGAGTGAGGCACACCGAGAGAGAGTGATGATAGTCAGAGTGAGTGAGACACACCGAGAGAGAGAGAGACAGAGATGATAGTCAGAGTGAGTGAGGCACATCGAGAGAGAGAGAGAGAGACAGAGATGATATTCAGAGTGAGTGAGGCACACCGAGAGAGAGAGAGACAGAGATGATAGTCAGAGTGAGTGAGGCACACCGAGAGAGAGAGATACAGAGATGATAGTCAGAGTGAGTGAGGCTCACCGAGAGAGAGAGAGACAGAGATGATAGTCAGAGTGAGTGAGGCACACCGAGAGAGAGAGAGCGAGACAGAGATGATAGTCAGAGTGAGTGAGGCACACCGAGAGAGGGAGAGAGATGATAGTCAGAGTGAGTGAGGCACACCGAGAGAGAGAGAGAGAGAGACAGAGATGATAGACAGAGTGAGTGAGGCACACCGAGAGAGAGAGAGACAGAGATGAAAGTCAGAGTGAGTGAGGCAAACCGAGAGAGAGAGAGAGAGTCAGAGATGATAGTCAGAGTGAGTGAGACACACCGAGAGAGAGAGAGACAGAGATGATAGTCAGAGTGAGTGAGGCACACCGAGAGAGAGGGAGAGAGACAGTGATGATAACCAAAGTGATTGAGGCACACCGAGAGAGAGAAGGACGGGGATGATAGTCAGAGTGAGTGAGGCACACCGAGAGAGAGAGAGACAGAGATGATAGTCAGAGTGGGTGAGGCACACCGAGAGAGAGAGGGACAGAGATCATAGTCAGAGTGAGTGAGGCACACCGAGAGAGAGAGAGAGAGACAGAGATGATAGTCAGAGTGAGTGAGGCACACCGAGAGAGGGAGAGATGATAGTCAGAGTGAGTGAGGCACACCGAGAGAGAGAGAGACAGAGATGATAGTCAGAGTGAGTGAGGCACACCGAGAGTGAGAGAGAGACAGAGATGATAGTCAGAGTGAGTGAGGTACACAGAGAGAGACAGAGATGATAGTCAGAGTGAGTGAGGCACACCGAGAGAGAGAGATGTTAGTCAGAGTGAGTGAGGCACACCGAGAGAGGGAGAGACAGAGATGATAGTCAGAGTGAGTGAGGCACACCGAGAGAGAGACAGAGATGATAGTCAGAGTGAGTGAGGCACACCGAGAGAGAGAGAGACAGAGATGATAGTCAGAGTGAGTGAGGCACACCGAGTGAGAGAGAGAGATGATAGTCAGAGTGAGTGAGGCACACCGAGAGAGAGGGAGAGAGATGATCGTCAGAGTAAGTGAGACACACCGAGTGAGAGAGAGAGACAGATGATAGTCAGAGTGAGTGAGGCACACCGAGAGAGAGAGAGAGACAGAGATGATAGTCAGAGTGAGTGAGGGACATAGAGAGAGAGAGAGAGAGACAGAGATGATAGTCAGAGTGAGTGAGGCGCACCGAGAGAGAGAGAGACAGAGATGATAGTCAGAGTGAGTGAGGCACACTGAGAGAGAGAGAGACAGAGATGATAGTCAGAGTGAGTGAGGCACACCGAGAGTGAGAGACAGAGATGATAGTGAGAGTGAGTGAGGCACACCGAGAGAGAGAGAGAGACAGAGATGATAGTCAGAGTGAGTGAGGCACACCGAGAGAGAGAGAGAGAGAGAGAGAGAGAGATGATAGTCAGAGTGAGTGAGGCACACCGAGAGAGGGAGAGAGATGATCGTCAGAGTGAGTGAGGCACACCGAGAGAGAGACAGAGATGATAGTCAGAGTGAGTGAGGCACACCGAGAGAGAGAGAGACAGAGATGATAGTCAGAGTGAGTGAGGCACACCGAGAGAGAGAGACAGAGATGATAGTCAGAGTGAGTGAGACACACCGAGTGAGAGAGAGAGACAGATGATAGTCAGAGTGAGTGAGGCACACCGAGAGAGAGAGAGAGACAGAGATGATAGTCAGAGTGAGTGAGGAACATCGAGAGAGAGAGAGAGAGACAGAGATGATAGTCAGAGTGAGTGAGGCACACCGAGTGAGAGAGAGAGATGATAGTCAGAGTGAGTGAGGCACACCGAGAGAGAGGGAGAGAGATGATCGTCAGAGTGAGTGAGACACACCGAGTGAGAGAGAGAGACAGATGATAGTCAGAGTGAGTGAGGCACACCGAGAGAGAGAGAGAGATAGAGATGATAGTCAGAGTGAGTGAGGGACATCGAGAGAGAGAGAGAGAGACAGAGATGATAGTCAGAGTGAGTGAGGCGCACCGAGAGAGAGAGAGACAGAGATGATAGTCAGAGTGAGTGAGGCACACTGAGAGAGAGACAGAGATGATAGTCAGAGTGAGTGTGGCAAACCGAGAGAGAGAGAGAGAGTCAGAGATGATAGTCAGAGTGAATGAGACACACCGAGAGAGAGAGAGACAGAGATGATAGTCAGAGTGAGTGAGGCACACCGAGAGAGAGGGAGAGAGACAGTGATGATAACCAAAGTGAGTGAGGCACACCGAGAGAGAGAAGGACGGGGATGATAGTCAGAGTGAGTGAGGCACACCGAGAGAGAGAGAGACAGAGATGATAGTCAGAGTGAGTGAGGCACACCGAGAGAGAGAGGGACAGAGATCATAGTCAGAGTGAGTGAGGCACACCGAGAGAGAGAGAGAGACAGAGATGATAGTCAGAATGAGTGAGGCACACCGAGAGAGGGAGAAATGATAGTCAGAGAGGGTGAGGCACACCGAGAGAGAGAGAGACAGAGGTGATAGTCAGAGTGAGTGAGGCACACCGAGAGTGAGAGAGAGACAGAGATGATAGTCAGAGTGAGTGAGGTACACAGAGAGAGACAGAGATGATAGTCAGAGTGAGTGAGGCACACCGAGAGAGAGAGAGAGATGTTAGTCAGAGTGAGTGAGGCACACCGAGAGAGGGAGAGAGATGATAGTCAGAGTGAGTGAGGCACACCGAGAGAGAGACAGAGATGATAGTCAGAGTGAGTGAGGCACACCGAGAGAGAGACAGAGATGATAGTCAGAGTGAGTGAGGCACACCGAGAGAGAGAGACAGAGGTGATAGTCAGAGTGAATGAGACACACCGAGTGAGAGAGAGAGACAGATGATAGTCAGAGTGAGTGAGGCACACCGAGAGAGAGAGAGAGACAGAGATGATAGTCAGAGTGAGTGAGGGACATCGAGAGAGAGAGAGAGACAGAGATGATAGTCAGAGTGAGTGAGGCACACCGAGTGAGAGAGAGAGATGATAGTCAGAGTGAGTGAGGCACACCGAGAGAGAGGGAGAGAGATGATCGTCAGAGTGAGTGAGACACACCGAGTGAGAGAGAGAGACAGATGATAGTCAGAGTGAGTGAGGCACACCGAGAGAGAGAGAGAGACAGAGATGATAGTCAGAGTGAGTGAGGGACATAGAGAGAGAGAGAGAGAGACAGAGATGATAGTCAGAGTGAGTGAGGCGCACCGAGAGAGAGAGAGACAGAGATGATAGTCAGAGTGAGTGAGGCACACCGAGAGTGAGAGACAGAGATGATAGTGGGAGTGAGTGAGGCACACCGAGAGAGAGAGAGAGACAGAGATGATAGTCAGAATGAGTGAGGCACACCGAGAGAGAGAGAGAGAGAGAGAGAGAGAGATGATAGTCAGAGTGAGTGAGGCACACCGAGAGAGGGAGAGAGATGATCGTCAGAGTGAGTGAGGCACACCGAGAGAGAGACAGAGATGATAGTCAGAGTGAGTGAGGCACACCGAGAGAGAGAGAGACAGAGATGATAGTCAGAGTGAGTGAGGCACACCGAGAGAGAGAGACAGAGATGATAGTCAGAGTGAGTGAGGCACACCGAGTGAGAGAGAGAGAGACAGAGATGATAGTCAGAGTGAGTGAGACACACCGAGTGAGAGAGAGAGAGACAGAGATGATAGTCAGAGTGAGTGAGGCACACCGAGAGAGAGAGAGAGACAGAGATGATAGTCAGAGTGAGTGAGGCACACCGAGAGAGAGAGAGAGATGATAGTCAGAGTGAGTGAGGCACACCGAGAGAGGGAGAGAGATGATAGTCAGAGTGAGTGAGGCACACCAAGAGAGAGACAGAGATGATAGTCAGAGTGAGTGAGGCACACCGAGAGAGAGAGAGACAGAGATGATAGTCAGAGTGAGTGAGGCACACCGAGAGAGAGAGACAGAGATGATAGTCAGAGTGAGTGAGGCACACCGAGAGAGAGAGAGAGAGACAGAGATGATAATCAGAGTGAGTGAGGCACACCGAGAGAGAGAGAGAGACAGTGATGATAGTCAGAGTGAGTGAGGCACATCGAGAGAGAGAGAGAGACAGAGATGATAGTCAGAGTGAGTGAGGCACACCGAGAGAGAGAGAGAGAGAGACAGAGATGGTAGTCAGAGTGAGTGAGGCACACTGAGAGAGAGAGAGAGAGAGAGAGAGATGATGGTCAGAGTGAGTGAGGCACACCGAGAGAGGGATAGAGATGATCGTCAGAGTGAGTGAGGCACACTGAGAGAGAGACAGAGATGATAGTCAGAGTGAGCGAGGCACACCGAGAGAGAGAGAGAGAGACAGAGATGATAGTCAGAGTGAGTGAGGCACACCGAGAGAGAGACAGAGATGATAGTCAGAGTGAGTGAGGCACATCGAGAGAGAGAGAGAGAGAGACAGAGATGATAGTCAGAGTGAGTGAGACACACCGAGAGAGAAAGAGACAGAGATGATAGTCAGAGTGAGTGAGGCACACCGAGAGAGAGAGAGAGATGATAGTCAGAGTGAGTGAGGCACACCGAGAGAGAGAGAGAGAGAGAGATGATAGTCAGAGTGAGTGAGGCACACCGAGAGAGAGAGAGAGAGAGAGAGAGAGAGAGATGATAGTCAGAGTGAGTGAGGCACATCGAGAGAGAGAGAGAGGGAGACAGAGATGATAGTCAGAGTGAGTGAGACACACCGAGAGAGAAAGAGACAGAGATGATAGTCAGAGTGAGTGAGGCACATCGAGAGAGAGAGAGAGAGAGACAGAGATGATAGTCAGAGTGAGTGAGACACACCGAGAGAGAAAGAGACAGAGATGATAGTCAGAGTGAGTGAGGCACACCGAGAGAGAGACAGAGATGATAGTCAGAGTGAGTGAGGCACACCGAGAGAGAGAGAGAGAGAGAGATGATAGTCAGAATGAGTGAGGCACACCGAGAGAGAGAGAGAGATGATAGTCAGAGTGAGTGAGGCACACCGAGAGAGGGAGAGAGATGATCGTCAGAGTGAGTGAGGCACACCGAGAGAGAGACAGAGATGATAGTCAGAGTGAGTGAGGCACACCGAGTGAGAGAGAGACAGAGATGATAGTCAGAGTGAGTGACGCACACCGAGAGAGAGAGACAGAGATGATAGTCAGAGTGAGTGAGGCACACCGAGAGAGAGAGAGAGAGACAGAGATGATAGTCAGAGTGAGTGATGTAGACCGAGAGAGAGAGAGAGAGATGATAGTCAGAGTGAGTGAGGCACACCGAGAGACAGAGATGATAGTCAGAGTGAGTGAGGCACACCGAGAGAGAGAGAGTCAGAGATGATAGTCAGAGTGAGTGTGGCACACCGAGAGAGAGAGACAGAGATGATTGTCAGAGTGAGTGAGGCACACCGAGAGAGAGAGAGACAGAGATGATTGTCAGAGTGAGTGAGGCACACCGAGAGAGAGAGAGAGACAGAGATGATAGTCAGAGTGAGTGAGACACATCGAGAGAGAGAGAGAGAAAGAGATGATAGTCAGAGTGAGTGAGGCACTCCGAGAGTGAGAGAGAGACAGAGATAATAGTCAGAGTGAGTGAGGCACACCGAGAGAGAGAGAGACAGAGATGATAGTCAGAGTGAGTGAGGCACACCGAGAGAGAGAGAGAGACAGAGATGGTAGTCAGAGTGAGTGAGGCACA